>NC_091317.1:28593789-28682728 GCF_038502225.1 Cherax quadricarinatus | reverse complement strand
TCTCAGGGTGAATCAGCGTCGTTGGCACTTCAGCTGGCAAAAATCAATCTTGAGCAAACTAGGGAACAGAGAGCATTCGCAAGGGAAGAATTTGATAGGGAAAGAGAAAGGAGGCAGTTTTCGCATTCTGTAAACGATTTCAGTTTACAAAAAGCAGTACAGCTTGTTCCCCGCTTCAATGAGGCCGAACCAGAGCAATTTTTCGAAAGCTTCGAAAATCAGGCTCGAGCCTTGAGGTGGCCGGAACAGCACTGGGCAGCGTTGGTTCATACAGCATTATTGGGTAAGGCACAGGAATTTACGTCGGTATTAACTGACGCTGAATTCTCTGATTATCAAGTAGTGAAGACCACAGTGTTGGGAGCATATACATGTATCCCAGCTAAATATCGTAAGACCTTCAAATTGAACAGGCGGCAGCTTGGTCAATCCCTGGTGGACTTTGTGAGACAGCAAACCAAAGCTTTTACCAGCTGGTATAAAGCGAGTGGTGTCTCTAACTTTGAGGAGCTGGTGCAGCTTATTCTGATTGATAACCTGCTGGAGTCTGTGGGACCAGAGGTTCGTGTCTTTCTGCAGGATCGTGACTTAACCACTGCATTGGAGGCGGCCAGGTTGGCTGATACCTTCGAAACGAACCGCTCCTTGTCCGAGCGGTCCCGTCTCTCTTTTCAACAGTCTGGCGTGAGCAGAGATCGACAACATTGGAGAATGAAGTGCCAGCCGGAGGGAGAGCGTCTACGACATCCAACCAAGTCACCTGGTGAGCCACGCTTCTCAACATATGGTCCCCCTGCGGAGAGGCAAACTACTTATGGAGCATCTCGACAACAATATCCAGAGAGGCACCAGCCAGAACGACACCACTTGCAACGTCATCAGGGAGTAAAGGGCAAGCCTGTCGTCTGCTTCAGGTGTAATAAAGTAGGTCATATCAGTTCCAACTGCCCCCCAAAAACCTCAACCCATCGGGAAAATCTCTAATATCCCTAGTAACATGTCCCCTAGAGAAGTAGAAAAAGGTATGGCCCCTTATTATTGCGAAAGTCTTATTTCCCTTAAGGAAAACTCAGAACCAACTAAAGTAAATACCTTTAGAGATACTGGAGCATATTGCTCACTTGTCAGAGAAGGAATATTACCCCTTTCAGAGAATACTTCCTTGAATTCATCAGTTTTATTGGAAGCCTATGGAGGAACTATATATTCTGTTCCTTTGCATAAAATTTATGTACAGTGCAAATATTACACTGGGTACTTGACTGTAGGTATCTCAAAAGGATTTCCCATGAAAAATGCTATGTTATTACTGGGTAATAACATTACTACTGTTAGTTCGTGTCCTGAACCTATAATGATTAATGCTTCTCCGGTGTTGGCCATAACTCGGGCAACTTCCCAAGGGTTGTCTGGAGAGAATGTTGACCTATCCTTGGACGACTCCGATCTCGGAATAGCCACATTGTTTTACGAGGAAAACTGGCCAGAGCCTCGTAGATCAAGTGAACAGACCCCGATCAAGCCTTCCTATTCCCAGGTTGCAGGATTGCCAGATGTCTCTGTTTCCATGCCCGAGGGACTGTCCTTCCGGGAGGAACAACGAAAGGACCCTTCTTTAAAATTCGCTTTTGAGGCAGCCATGGGTAAATCCTCTTGGGGTCATCCAGTCAAGTATGAAGTTAAAAATGATTATTTGGTTTGCACTGAGACTGGTAAGGAGAAAGAGGGCCGGCAATTATACGACAGGTTAGTGGTTCCAACCAAGTATAGACCTCAGATATTAAATATAGCTCATAATACGTCATCAGGAGGTCACTTAGGAATTACAAAAACCTTGTATAGAATCACAAAAGAATTTTATTGGCCAACATTAAAGAAAGATGTGAAGAATCATATTAGGTGTTGCCGAGAATGTCAGCAAGTTGGAAAACCTGGACATTCTATTAAACCTGCACCTCTCCAACCCATACCTGCTGATGGAGAACCTTTTGCAGATTTAATTATAGATTGTGTAGGTCCACTACCTAAGTCAAAGTCTGGAAATCAGTATTTATTTACAATTATGGATAAAGTAACCAGATATCCTGAAGCGATCCCAATGCGTAGTATCAATACTAAAGCTATTCTCAAAGCTTTAACAAAATTCATTTCTTGTTTTGGCATTCCTAAAACTATACAAAGTGATCAAGGTACTAACTTCACTGCCAAAGCATTTAGGGAAGTATTAACTAGGTTAGGGATAATTCACAACTTATCCACTGCCTATCACCCTCAGTCCCAAGGCGCCTTGGAAAGATTCCACCAAACATTAAAAACAATGATGAGAAGTTTTTGCATGCACTTTCCGACAGATTGGGATGAATCTCTACCATTGTTGCTGTTCTCAGTACGAGAGACGGTGCAAGAGTCTACAGGGTATAGTCCGTTTGAGCTGATCTTTGGGCACAATGTACGAGGTCCTCTTCGGGTGCTCAAAGAAGGATGGATGGGAGAAGACGTAAGCTCAGCGCTCTACAACCCGTCTTCAAGGTTGCAGGTGGCACGTGAGTTAGCCACGGCTAAGCTAAAGACAGCTCAAAGTAAGATGAAACAGAGGTATGACAGAAGTGCACAATTCCGCTCCTTCCATCCAGGAGACAAGGTGTTGGTGCAGGAACCTATACCTGGCCACACCTTGAAAGCTAGATTTACGGGACCTATGCAGATAGTAAGTAGATTATCTGATTTAAATTATGTGGTAGCTCCCATTGATAAGACCTCAAAAACAAAAACTTACCACATAAATCAAATCAAGGCCTTTCATACACCAGATAAAGTCCCAGTAATGACTCTGTCCTCTACCTCTGAGGACGACTCTGACTCTTTGCACTCTATCTCTGAAATTAATACTAAACTTTCAAATTCTGTCCTCCTCAAGGATCCTAGCCCGTTAATGGATGGATTATCTGAAATACAAGCAACCAATTTAACTGAGCTTCTACAGTCATATCCTAATATTTTTTCGGATGTGCCGAAAAAATGTACGTTAGGTTACCATGATGTAGATGTGGGAAAATCTAAACCAATTAAACTCTCCCCCTACAGAGCTAATCCTGAAAAGCAAAGGTTACTTCAGCAGGAAGTAGACTTCTTGTTAGAACATGGTTTAGTGGAGGAGTCGTCTAGTCCATGGGCTTCACCGTGCATCCTAGTAAAAAAGGCTGATGGAGGGTTTCGTATGTGCACAGACTACCGTAAAGTGAACGAGGTCACAATTACAGATGCTTACCCTCTTCCTCGTCTGGATGACGTAATTGACTTTGTGGGTAAGGCTACTTTTGTGTCCAAATTAGATCTCCTTAAAGGTTACTATCAGGTACCTTTGACAGATAAGGCGAAGGAAATCTCTGCCTTCGTGATTCCAGGAGGTCATTATCAGTATACAGTTACCCCCTTCGGAATGAAAAATTCCCCCTCTTCATTCCAGAAACTCGTCCATCAGGCTATTAAAGGACTTGAAGGCACGGCAGCATACCTAGATGATATTGTTGTGGTGTCTGATACTTGGGATCAACACCTACTTAGACTTAAAGCTCTGTTTGAGACCTTTAAGAATTCCCAATTAACAGTTAATTTGTCTAAATCTTCCTTTGGCCAGGCCACTGTCACTTTTCTAGGCCATGAAGTAGGTAGTGGTAAAGTTGCACCTAAACTTGCTAAAGTTCTTTCGATTAAAGAATATCCAGTTCCTCATGATAGGAAATCTCTTCAACGTTTCCTAGGCATGATAGGATTTTACAGAAGATTCTGTAAGAATTTCTCAGATATTGTAGCCCCTCTTACCTCTCTTACCAGTCATAAAGTTCCCTTTAATTGGACGTCAGATTGTAACACTGCTTTTAATAAAGCAAAAAGATTATTGTGCTCTGCACCCATTCTCTTGTCTCCAGACTTCTCCAAACCTTTTTCATTACAGGTTGATGCTTGTGAGTCTGGGGTTGGGGCGGTACTATTACAAATCGGGAACAAGGAGCTGCAGCCAATCGCATACTTTTCAGCCAAGTTCCAGCCACATCAGAGAGCTTACTCTACCATTGAAAAAGAAGCCCTCGCGCTGGTAATGGCTTTGGAGCATTTCGATGTTTATGTGGGCCAAACATCGCAGGTGGTCACAGTCTACAGTGATCACAACCCGTTAGTCTATCTCCAAGCCATGAAGAATCACAACACAAGGCTTATGCGTTGGACTCTCAGGCTGCAGCCCTACAATATTTTTATTAAATATATTGCCGGCAAAGAAAATGTGTTGGCAGACTCTTTGTCAAGAGTCTAGTTTAATATTTTATTTAGGTTAGGATGTATTTGTGGTAACCCCCCTTTCAAGCTCTTTTTTTTATCCCCTGATGTGGGGGTTTTTTTTAGTGAGGGGATACGGGCTACCGTCCGCTTGTATCTTGGACCTATGTTGGCTTATCTGACTGCTGTCTCACTCTGAGTTTAGGGTTTGGCTTTCAGGCACTAGGAAAGCTGAGCTCTATCTAAGAGTTGGATGGTGGAGAGGATAGGCGGTCCCATTATTTTGTGCCATGGCGGCACGGTTACCACTGGGAGGTGGCAGCCTAATCCTGAGCCTTCTCGGGGGTGGGGGTGTGGCATGCAAAGAGTACGTAACCTTTATTCGGCGCATGGACACACCCTCATTTACAGGCTATCTCCCCCAACCAGCGAACCAGGTTGCTAAGAGTTGATGATGGGGCCCCATCGTTCAACTAGTGACCAGGTTCTAGCCAATAAGAAGGTGGGATTGACAATCGCAGAGGTTATGTGGATACCGCTCTCCTGTCTGCCCTTGTCATTCCCACTCTAGAGCTGGTTGAAGCACGGTCTGCTATCTTGTGGCTTCTATTTCTGCCTTGCTTACCGTGGAGTGCACTATATTTATCACTGTACATAGTGTACATATTGCTGTTATAATTGGTGAAGGATAATATAAGTCATAACTTTTTCTACTGTGTTTATTTGCTCCCATTACACCTGGGATAACAGGCCATTTGAAATCCTAGGTTGTAATAACTAGACACTTGTTAGTCAGGTGTACCAGTGATATAAAACATGTGAGACGCAGCAGCAGCATCAAGTCTTGGTAAACAAGACGCCTCAACAACCTGCTTCCTGACTTGTCCTATACTTCCTGCATATAACTTCCATTGGTGGGTCCCACACACCACTGGTGCGTTAAGCACAGCACTGGTGGGTCCCACACACCACTGGTGCGTTAAGCACAGCACTGGTGAGTCCCACACACCACTGGTGCGTTAAGCACACCACTGGTATGTCCAGCACAGCACTGGTGGGTCCCACACACCACTGGTGCGTTAATTAAGCACACCACTGGTATGTCCAGCACACCACTAGTGAGTCAAGCACAGCACTGGTGTCTCCCCGGCATCTAGTCTCCCCGGCATCTAGTCTCCCCGGCATTTAGTCTCCCCTGCATCTAGTCTCACCAGCATCTAGTCTCCCCTGCATCTAGTCTCCCCTGCATCTAGTCTCCCCGGCATCTAGTCTCCCCGGCATCTAGTCTCCCCGGCATCTAGTCTTCCATGCATCTAGTCTCCCCGGCATCTAGTCTCCCCTGCATTTAGTCTCCCCTTCACCTAGTCTCCCCGGCATCTAGTCTCCCCTGCATCTAGTCTCCTATCATATAGTCTCCCCTGCATCTAGTCTAACCTGCATCTAGTCTCCCCGGCATCTAGTCTCCCCGGCATCTAGTCTCCCCTGCATCTAGTCTCCCCTGCATCTAGTCTCCCATCAAATAGTCTCCCCTGCATCTAGTCTCCCCTGCATCTAGTCTCTCCGGCATCTAGTCTCCCCGGCATCTAGTCTCCCCTGCATCTAGTCCCCCGGCATCTAGTCTCCCCTGCATCTCGTCTCCACTGCATCTAGTCTCCCCTGCATCTAGTCTCCCCTGCATCTAGTCTCCCCGGTATCTTGCATCTAGTCTCCCCGGCATCTAGTCTCCCCTGCATCTAGTCTCCCCTGCATCTAGTCTTCCCTGCATCTAGTCTCCCCGGCATCTAGTCTCCTCTCACATAGTCTCCCCGGCATCTAGTCTCCTCTCATATAGTCTCCCCGGCATCTAGTCTTCCCGGCATCTAGTCTCCCCTGCATCTAGTCTCCACGGCATCTAGTCTCCCCTGCATCTAGTCTCCCCAGCATCTAGTCTCCCCGGCATCTACTCTCCCCTGCATCTAGTCTCCCCTGCATCTAGTCTCTCCTACATCTAGTCTCATACGCATCTAGTCTCCCCTGCATCTAATCTCTCCGGCATCTAGTCTCCCCTGCATCTAGTCTCCCCTGCATCTAGCCTCCCTTGCACCTAGTCTCCCCTGCATCTAGTCTCTCCTGCATCTAGTCTCCCCTGCATCTAGTCTCCCCTGAATCTAGTCTCCCCGGCTTCTAGTCTCCCCGGCATCTAGACTCCCCGGCATCTAGTCTCCTAGGCATCTAGTCTCCCCTGTATCTAGTCTCTCCGGCATCTAGTCTCCCGTGCATCTAGTCTCCTAGGCATCTAGTCTCCCCTGTATCTAGTCTCTCCGGCATCTAGTCTCCCCTGCATCTAGTCTCCTAGGAATCTAGTCTCCCCTGTATCTAGTCTCTCCGGCATCTAGTCTCCCCGGCATCTAGTCTCCCCTGCATCTAGTCTCCCCTGAATCTAGTCTCCCCGGCTTCTAGTCTCCCCGGCATCTAGACTCCCCGGCATCTAGTCTCCTAGGCATCTAGTCTAACCTGTATCTAGTCTCTCCGGCATCTAGTCTCCCCTGCATCTAGTCTCCTAGGCATCTAGTCTCCCCTGTATCTAGTCTCTCCGGCATCTAGTCTCCTAGGCATCTAGTCTCCCCTGCATCTAGTCTCCCCTGCATCTAGTCTCCCCGGCATCTAGTCTGTTTATAACCAGTTTGTTTGGTGTTCTGGTAGCGGGGAGTAAATGATACGTCTTCGGAGGCTTCTTACGTTATTGTTAAGTCGTGGTGGGTACACAGGCTTGTGTGTTGTGCCCATGGCCCGGGTAGGCCATGCCCATGAGGGAGAGAGGAGTGGACAGTTCTTGACTGAGTGATGGGTGTCGCCAGAGTGAGAGTGAGGCAAGTCTGGGCATACTGAAGTGGCAAGGCCTATAGGTGGCAGCACCAGCATGGCCCGAAATATGAACTAAGCTGGCAGACAGCATGGGCTGTCTGTGCAGACAGTACAGGCTGTCTACAAGTCTCCCCGGCCTCTGGTCCCCCCTGCATCTAGTGTCCCTGGCATCTGATCTCGGCATCTAGTCTTCCCTGCATCTAGTCTCCCCGGCATCTAGTCTCCCCTGCATCTAGTCTCCCCGGCATCTAGTCTCCCCGGCATCTAGTCTCCCCGGCATCTGGTCTCCCCTGCATTTAGTGTCCCTGGCATTTGATCTCGGCATCTAGTCTCCCTTGCATCTAGTCTCCACGGCATCTAGTCTCCCCTGCATCTAGTCTTCCCGGCATCTAGTCTCCCCGGAATCTAGTCTCTTCGGCATCTAGTCTCCCCGGCATCTAGTCTCCCTGGCATCTAGGCTCCCCTGCATCTTGTCTTCTCTGTATCTAGTCTCCCCGGCTTCTAGTCTCCCCGGCATCTAGTCTCCCCTGTATCTAGCCTCCCCTGCATCTAGTCTCCCCGGCTTCTAGTCTCCCCGGCATCTAGCCTCCCCTGCATCTTGTCTCCCCGGTATCTTGTCTCCTCGGCATCTAGCCTCCCCTGCATCTTGTCTCCCCGGCATCTTGTCTCCTCGGCATCTAGTCTCCCCGGCATCTTGTCTCCTCGGCATCTAGTCTCCCTGGCATCTTGTCTCCTGGTAGCCAGACACTCACAGTTTTACCATCATAGACCTTCCTTGTTAAACAAGGTTAACACCACCATCACCATGACTGTGGACAAGTGTACTACACCAGCATCACCATGACTGTGAACAAGTGTACTACACCACCATCACCATGACTGTTGACAAGTGTACTACACCACCATCACCATGACGGTGGACAAGTGTACTACACCAGCATCACCATGACTGTGAACAAGTGTACTACACCACCATCACCATGACTGTGAACAAATGTACTACACCACCATCACCATGACTGTGGACAAGTGTACTACACCACCATCACCATGACTGTGGACAAGTGTACTACACCACCATCACCATGACTGTGGACAAGTGTACTACACCACCATCACCATGACTGTGAACAAGTGTACTACACCACCATCACCATGACTGTGGACAAGTGTACTACACCAGCATCACCATGACTGTGAACAAGTGTACTACACCACCATCACCATGACTGTGAACAAGTGTACTACACCACCATCACCATGACTGTGGAAAAGTGTACTACACCACCATCACCATGACTGTGAACAAGTGTACTACACCACCATCACCATGACTGTGGACAAGTGTACTACACCACCATCACCATGACTGTGGACAAGTGTACTACACCACCATCACCATGACTGTTGACAAGTGTACTACACCACCATCACCATGACTGTTGACAAGTGTACTACACCAGCATCACCATGACTGTTGACAAGTGTACTACACCACCGTCACCATGACGGTGGACAAGTGTACTACGCCACCATCACCATGACTGTTGACAAGTGTACTACACCACCGTCACCATGACGGTGGACAAGTGTACTACACCACCGTCACCATGACGGTGGACAAGTGTACTACACCACCGTCACCATGACGGTGGACAAGTGTACTACACCACCATCACCATGACGGTGGACAAGTGTACTACACCACCATCACCATGACGGTGGACAAGTGTACTACACCAGCATCACCATGACTGTTGACAAGTGTACTACACCACCATCACCATGACGGTGGACAAGTGTACTACACCACCATCACCATGACGGTGGACAAGTGTACTACACCACCATCACCATGACGGTGGACAAGTGTACTACACCACCATCACCATGACGGTGGACAAGTGTACTACACCACCATCACCATGACGGTGGACAAGTGTACTACACCACCATCACCATGACGGTGGACAAGTGTACTACGCCACCATCACCATGACTGTTGACAAGTGTACTACACCACCGTCACCATGACGGTGGACAAGTGTACTACACCACCGTCACCATGACGGTGGACAAGTGTACTACACCACCGTCACCATGACGGTGGACAAGTGTACTACACCACCATCACCATGACGGTGGACAAGTGTACTACACCACCATCACCATGACGGTGGACAAGTGTACTACACCAGCATCACCATGACTGTTGACAAGTGTACTACACCACCATCACCATGACTGTTGACAAGTGTACTACACCACCATCACCATGACTGTTGACAAGTGTACTACACCACCATCACCATGACGGTGGACAAGTGTACTACACCACCATCACCATGACTGTGAACAAGTGTACTACACCACCATCACCATGACTGTGGACAAGTGTACTACACCACCATCACCATGACTGTTGACAAGTGTACTACACCAGCATCACCATGACTGTTGACAAGTGTACTACACCACCATCACCATGACCGTTGACAAGTGTACTACACCACCATCACCATGACGGTGGACAAGTGTACTACACCAGCATCACCATGACCGTTGACAAGTGTACTACACCACCATCACCTTGACTGTTGACAAGTGTACTACACCACCATCACCATGACGGTGGACAAGTGTACTACACCACCATCACCTTGACTGTTGACAAGTGTACTACACCACCATCACCATGACGGTGGACAAGTGTACTACACCAGCATCACCATGACGGTGGACAAGTGTACTACACCAGCATCACCATGACTGTTGACAAGTGTACTACACCAGCATCACCATGACGGTGGACAAGTGTACTACACCACCATCACCATGACGGTGGACAAGTGTACTACACCACCATCACCATGACTGTTGACAAGTGTACTACACCACCATCACCATGACGGTGGACAAGTGTACTACACCACCATCACCATGACCGTTGACAAGTGTACTACACCACCATCACCATGACGGTGGACAAGTGTACTACACCACCATCACCATGACTGTGGACAAGTATACTACACCACCATCACCATGACTGTTGACAAGTGTACTACACCACCATCACCATGACTGTTGACAAGTGTACTACACCAGCATCACCATGACGGTGGACAAGTATACTACACCACCATCACCATGACTGTTGACAAGTGTACTACACCACCATCACCATGACTGTGGACAAGTGTACTACACCACCATCACCATGACTGTTGACAAGTGTACTACACCACCATCACCATGACTGTGGACAAGTGTACTACACCAGCATCACCATGACTGTTGACAAGTGTACTACACCACCGTCACCATGACTGTAGACAAGTGTACTACACCACCATCACCATGACTGTTGACAAGTGTACTATACCACCATCACCATGACTGTGGACAAGTGTACTACACCACCATCACCATGACGGTGGACAAGTGTACTACACCACCATCACCATGACGGTGGACAAGTGTACTACACCACCATCACCATGACTGTTGACAAGTGTACTACACCACCATCACCATGACTGTGGACAAGTGTACTACACCACCATCACCATGACTGTTGACAAGTGTACTACACCACCATCACCATGACGGTGGACAAGTGTACTACACCAGCATCACCATGACGGTGGACAAGTGTACTACACCGCCATCACCATGACTGTTGACAAGTGTACTACACCAGCATCACCATGACGGTGGACAAGTGTACTACACCAGCATCACCATGACTGTTGACAAGTGTACTACACCACCATCACCATGACGGTGGACAAGTGTACTACACCGCCATCACCATGACTGTGGACAAGTGCACTACACCACCGTCACCGTGACTGTGGACAAGTGTACTACACCACCATCACCATGACTGTTGACAAGTGTACTACACCACCATAACCATGACAGTGGACAAGTGTACTACACCACCATCACCATGACTGTTGACAAGTGTACTATACCACCATCACCATGACTGTTGACAAGTGTACTATACCACCATCACCATGACTGTGGACAAGTGTACTACACCACCATCACCATGACTGTTGACAAGTGTACTACACCACCATCACCATGACGGTGGACAAGTGTACTACACCAGCATCACCATGACAGTGGACAAGTGTACTACACCACCATCACCATGACTGTTGACAAGTGTACTACACCAGCATCACCATGACTGTTGACAAGTGTACTACACCAGCATCACCATGACGGTGGACAAGTGTACTACACCAGCATCACCATGACTGTTGACAAGTGTACTACACCAGCATCACCATGACGGTGGACAAGTGTACTACACCACCATCACCATGACTGTGGACAAGTGTACTACACCAGCATCACCATGACGGTGGACAAGTGTACTACACCACCATCACCATGACTGTTGACAAGTGTACTACACCACCATCACCATGACTGTGGACAAGTGTACTACACCACCGTCACCATGACTGTGGACAAGTGTACTACACCACCATCACCATGACTGTTGACAAGTGTACTACACCACCATCACCATGACAGTGGACAAGTGTACTACACCACCATCAATATGACTGTTGACAAGTGTACTACACCAGCATCACCATGACTGATAAATTAAACACGTGTGCAACTCTTGGGTATCTTTATTGAGGAAACGTTTCGCCACACAGTGGCTTCATCAGTCCATACAAAGGAGAATCTTGAAGAACAGGAGGAGAATGAGGTACTCAGTCCCTCAACCTTGAGTCGATGTGGTCAGTCCATCAATCTCGAATAGAATACGGCATACGTGCGGAGAAGGAGCTTATAAACCCAAGAGTTGCACACGTGTCTAATTTATCAAAATATACATACGTGAAACATCTAAGGGGTTTTCACAAAAGCATATCTGAATACCAACACGCCAACTGGTTGTACGACTTGAATAATGCCTGTGTGTTGCACACAGAAATTCCAACAACCGCTTATTGATTACAAAGGCGCTGCTCCTGGCCAAGAAAGAAGACACCAGAGGTGTGGGATGCGACAATCAGCACTCATCAACATATCCAACCACCACCAACCATAACAACGGCTTTTACATAAGAACATAAGAAAGGAGGAACACTGCAGGAGGCCTGTTGGCCCATACTAGGCAGGTCCTTTACAATTCATCCCACTAACAAAACATTTGCCCAACCCAATTTTCAATGCTACCCATGAAATAAGCTCTGATGTGCAATCCCACTCAAATCCAACCCCTCCCACTCATGTACTTATCCAACCTAAATTTGAAACTAATAGAAGTCCCAGCCTCAATAACCCAACTAGGTAGACTGTTCCACTCATCAACTACCCTATTTCCAAACCAATACTTTCCTATGTCCTTTCTAAATCTAAACTTATCTAATTTAAATCCATTACTGCGGGTTCTCTCTTGGAGAGATATCCTCAAGACCTTGTTAATATCCCCTTTATTAATACCTATCTTCCACTTATACACTTCGATCAGGTCTCCCCTCATTCTTCGTCTAACAAGTGAATGTAACTTAAGAGTCTTCAATCTTTCTTCATAAGGAAGATTTCTAATGCTATATATTAATTTAGTCATCCTACGCTGAATGTTTTCTAACGAATTTATGTCCATTCTGTAATATGGAGACCAGAACTGAGCTGCATAATCTAGGTGAGGCCTTACTAATGATGTATAAAGCTGCAGTATGACCTCTGGACTTCTGTTGCTTACACTTCTTGATATAAATCCCAGTAATCTATTTGCCTTATTACGTACGCTTAGGCATTGCTGTCTTGGTTTAAGGTTGCTGCTCACCATAACTCCCAAGTCCTTTTCGCAATCTGTATGGCTAAGTTCTACATCATTTAACTTATAAGTGCTAGGGTTATGGGCACTCCCAAGCTTCAGAACCTTGCATTTATCTACACTGAACTGCATCTGCCACTTTTCTGACCAAGAATAGAGTTTGTTTAAATCCTCCTGAAGTTCCCTAACATCTACGTTTGAATCAATTATCCTACCTATCTTTGTGTCATCGGCGAATTTGCTCATATCACTAGTAATTCCCTCATCAAGATCATTGATATATATTATAAACAACAACGGGCCCAAGACTGATCCCTGTGGAACGCCACTTGTTACAGATCCCCCACTCGGATTTAACCCCATTTATGGACACTCTGCTTCCTGTCAGTGAGCCATGACTCGATCCACGAGAGCACTTTTCCCCCAATGCCATGAGCTGCCACTTTCTTTAACAGTCTATGGTGCGGAACTCTATCAAAAGCCTTACTAAAATCTAAGTAAATAATATCAAATTCTTTATCGTGGTCAACAGCCTCAAAAGCTTTACTGAAGAAAGTTAATAAATTAGTTGATAAATTAGACACATGTGCAACTCTTGGGTATCTTTATTGAGGAAACGTTTCGCCACACAGTGGCTTCATCAGTCCATACACAGGAGAAACTTGAAGAACAGGAGGAGAATGAGGTAATCAGTCCCTCAACCTTGAGTCGATGTGTTCAGTCCATCAATCTTGAGTAGAATACGGCATATGAGCGGAGAAGCTGCTTATAAACCGTATGGCAGGAGAGGTGCAGCAGTCATAGGGATCTTAATACTTAGGAATTCTTCGCTTGAGTGGTGACCTGTACTTAACTCAGTGGTGACCTGTACTTAACTCTGTGAAGAAGTGTCTTGTTTGCTCCCGTGGACTGAACCAAGATGCCCTCCATCGAGCAACTTTACCAGCAACTTAAGGAAGAATTGAGGGCAGCGAAGATGGAGATACGGCGATTGACCGAGGAAAACAAGAGGATTCGTAGTAGTCCTCCTGTTTTGAGTCCTCAGGTCAAGAAGGGATCGTGGTCAGTGGCTGGACAGCAGGGGACGACGAAGTTGACGATCAAGAAGACGAATGGAAAGCCAGAAACGATGAAGAAGAAAGAGACTGCTGTGGAAACTCCTGTGGAAACCTCCAACGCATTCTCGGTGCTACCCGACGAATGTGATTCGACTACTGGGATCATCACGACGAACGACAACAAGGAAGGTAAGAATATTGTTGTTGTTGGGGATAGCCAGGTTAGATACATGGATAGGGCATTCTGCTTGAAGGACAGGAGTAGGAGACAAAGGGTATGCTTTCCTGGGGCTGGGATGGAGGACATTGTTAGCCGGCTTGACAACATCATGAACGGTAATGGGATCAATCCTATTATTTGCCTCAGTGCTGGAGGCAATGATGTAGGCAAGCGTAGAAGTGAGGATTTAGTTAGAAAGTTCAGGACAGCTATAGACATAATTAGGAAGAAGGGGGGCGCCCTGTTATATGTGGCATTTTGCCAAGAAGAGGTGTTGGTAATGAATGGTTGTCCAGAGCAATTGGTATTAATTGTTGGCTGGATAAACACTGTAAGGATAATGCAGTACCATTCATTGACAACTGGGACAACTTCTATGGCCGAAATGACATGTATGCCAGGGATGGGGTTCACTTATCCAGGGCAGGTGTGGGTTTTCTTGCTAACTCAGTTGAGGGGGTTGTTAGGACTTTAAACTAGGATTAGTTAGAGGTATGGGTTTAGAAATTATTAATAATGAGTATGGATATATTGACTTATGCTCTGATATTAAGAATCTTAATAGTAACTGTCATGGAGTAACTCTGGGTAATGATAATTTCAGAAATTGTGTAAAAACAAAGATGAATAGGAAAAATGTGCAGAAGAAAAAGCATATGATGGTATTTTATGCTAACAGTCGAAGTGCAAGAAATAAAATTAATGAACTACGTTTGGTAGCATGTGCTGGGAACTTTGATATCATTGCATTAACTGAAACGTGGTATGATTTAAAGAGTCGGGATATGACTGCTGAGTGTAATATTCAGGGATTTAAGTTGTTCAATGTGGATAGATGTAATGGGAAGGGGGGAGGAGTTGCATTGTATGTTCGAGAAAATATTAATTGTTGCATAACAACAGGTATAAAAATAGATGGAGCAGTAACAGAGTCTGTTTGGGTAGAGTTCGTGGAGGGTCAAGAAAAACTAATTGTTAGGTAAGACACATATGCAACAGTTAGGTATCTTTATTATGAAACGTTTCGCCTACACAGTAGGCTTCTTCAGTCAAGTACAGAAAAGTTGATAGAAGCAGAAGATACTTGAAGACGATGTAATCAGTCCATCACCCTTAAAGTTTTGAGGTGGTCAGTCCCTCAGTCTGGAGAAGAGCATTGTTCCATAGTATGAAACAGTGGCAGGTCCCACTGTGATCCCGCCTCTTCCTGCTTGTACTCATCTCACCGCAGTATATAAGCCACCTCTCTGGCCCTGTGCTGCACTTCCTACAAGAGTGATGGACTGAACACATCGATTCCAGGTTGAGGGACTGATTACCTCAAACTTCTACTCTCCTTACCCATTTCTACTTTGTATTGGACTGATGAAGCCACTGTGTGGCGAAACGTTTCATCAATAAAGATTCCCATGTGTTGCATAAGTGTCTCAATTCTTCGACTGTGATGTTACATAATTTATCATCTTCTAGCCCACTATAAAAATTAATTACTGGAATATTGTTAGTGTCTTCCTGTGTAAAAACCGAGAGAAAATAATTATTTAAAATCGAGCACACTTCATTCTCTTGTCAGTAAGGTGCCCATAGTTATTTTTAAGGGGACCTATCTTATCTCTAACTTTTGTTCTATAGACCTGGAAAAAACTTTTTGGGTTAGTTTTAAAATCCCTAGCAACTTTAATATCATAGTCCCTTTTAGTTTTTCTTATCCCCTTTTTAATGTCCCTCTTAATGTCAATATACTGATTCATAAGATGACCCTCACCTCTTTTGATACGCCTATAAATTCCTTTCTTATGCCCTAGGAGATATTTGAGCCTATTATTCATCCATTTTGGGTCATTTCTATTTTATCTAATTTCTTTATATGGGATAAACGTTCTTTGAGCAGCATGTATAGTGTTCAGAAAACTGTCATATTGATAGCTCACTTCGTTACCCCAGTCAACAGATGATAAGTGTTCTCTAAGCCCATCGTAATCTGCTAAGCGAAAATCTGGGAATGTTACTGAGTTATCGCTGCTATCGTACTTCCATTCAATGCTAATTGTAATTGATTTGTGGTCGCTAGCACCCAGTTCCTCTGAAATTTCTAAATTATTAACAAGGGATTCATTGTTTGCCATAACTAAGTCAAGCAGGTTATTTCCCCTTGTAGGTTCTGTCACAAACTGCCTCAAAAAACAATCCTGAACTACTTCTAAGAAGTCGTATGATTCTAAATTCCCAGTCAAGAAATTCCAATCAATATGACTAAAGTTAAAGTCTCCTAGAATTACTACATTATCGTGCCTTGTGGCCTTAACAATTTCCTCCCATAGTAGTCTCCCTTGGTCCCTATCTAAGTTTGGGGGACGGTATATCACTCCTAAAATCAGTTTTTCATGCCCCTCTGAAAATTATATCCAAACAGACTCTGTATGTGTTACTTCAGACTTAATACCCGTTTATATGCAACAGTTCAAGCGATCTCGGACATACAATGCCATCCCACCCCCCTTCCCGATACTTCTATCTACTTGGAACAATTTAAAACCCTGAATGTGACATTCCGCAGGCATGTCCCGACTTTTTTAATTAAACCACGTCTCAGTTAAGGCAAATACATCAATGTTACCTGCACTAGCAACTAATCTCAACTCGTCCATCTTATTCCTAGCACTACGGCAATTAGCATAATAAACATTGAAAGGCTCTCCTTTCTCTTTACCCTTCCTGCTCATTTCTGTTTTTCTACTGAACCTATTACTGTCCTTATCACCCAAAGTCACTGGCTTTTCAATATCTACCTCGTTCTGCTTATTACTAGTTCCCCTAGAACTCGTAATATTACTACACTGGGACTTCACTGTTTCCCTGCCAAAACCCATACCACTAACTATTCCTAGTTTAAAGTCCTAACAGCTCCCTCCACTGCAGTTGCCAGTGCTACCACCCCAGACCTAGATAAGTGAACCCCATCGCTGGCATACATGTCACTTCTGCCATAGAAGAGGTCCCAGTTGTCAACGCATGTTACCGCATTTTCCTTACAGTATTTGTCCAGCCAGCAATTGACACCAATTGCCCTGGACAACCATTCATTTCCAACTCATCTCAATGACAAAATACCACATATGACAGGGTTCCCACCCTTACTCCTAATTATTTCTATTGCTGACCTATACCTGCTAATCAGGTCTTCACTCCTACGTCTGCCAACATCGTTGCCTCCAGCACTGAGACAGATAATAGGATTGCTCCCATTACCTCTCATGATGTCATCCAGACGGCTAACAATATCCTCCATCCCAGCCCCAGGAAAGCAAACTCTCTGTCTCCTACTCCTGTCCTTCAAGCAGAACGCCCTATCCATATACCTAACTTGGCTATCCCCATCAACAATAATATTCTTACCTTCCTTGATGTCGTTCGTCGTGACGTTCCCAGTAGTCGACTCACATTCGTCGGGTAGCACTGAGAATGTATTAGAAGTTTCCACAACAGTTTCCACGGCAGTCTCTTTCTTCTTCATCGTTTCTACCTTTCCATTCGTCTTCTTGATCGTCAACTTCGTTCCCTGCTGTCCAGCCACTGACCAGTTTCCCTTCTTGACTTGAGGACTCAAAACAGGAGGACTACTATGAATCTTCTTGTTTTCCTCGGTCAGTCGCCGAATCTCCATCTTCGCCATCCTCAATTCTTCCTTAAGCTGTTGGTAAAGTTGCTCGATGGAGGGCATCTTGCTTCAATTCGTAGAGAGCGCGCAAACAGGTCTTCACAGAGCTAAGTACACGTCAACACTGCGCAAAAGCCAACTCAATCAGGAGCGACTGCGCAGCACGTCCGCACGGCCCAATAGCGATGCGAACACTTCATAGCTGAAGATTAAGACACATGTGCAACAGCTGGGTATCTTTACTGATGAAACGTGTCGCCTACACAGTCGACTTCTTCAGTCAAATATGAAAGGAGCAGTAGAAATAATTTAAATAAAGATGATTTAGTCAGTCCATGGAGCTCTATAGAGCTGAACTCTTCTCCAGGCTGACTACACCATTTTTATTTGATTACTACTGCGTCCTTTGTATTTGACTGATGAAGTCTACTGTGTAGGCGAAACCTTCCATCAATAAAGTCACCCAAGTGTTGTACATGTGTCTAAATCTTCAACTTGTCGGTATATTATATCATGTTCAACAATAACCTAACTGAGTCTCTTGTTAGGTAGTTTCTAGATTAGTTTCTCCACAGAGCAACACCTCGTCAGTGGAACTACTGACCAGAGCCAGGCAAGAGACAGGTGAGTCAGACACATATACAACACTTAGGTATCTTAATTGCCGATACGCTTCGTCTGCTCAGCAGGCTTCATCACTCAAATACAGGTGCTTACAACACTGTTAATAGAAGAAAGAATGGAGAGGAAATTCTGAGGTAACGAATCCCTAAGTCTTGATAGACAGTCAGTTGCTTATTCTAAAGTAGACGCTTGAGGCCAGAAACCAATATTTCGGATTTACAACTCCGTTGAGAAAATCTAGAAGCCTTAAATTCGTCCCAAAGAAATCTCGTTCGGACACTTTCTAAGTTCAGAGGTCCATATTGCACATTTAACATCACATTTTAATTTTCTTCAAAAACTTTCAGCCCAACAGACTGTCAATTCTTGAAGATTTCATATAATTTTTGAGGCTTTAATATAAGTTTTCTCTGACATATATCACCACTTTTACTTGTTGTATATGACATTCGAATCAGAGTTATGTTCTGACTCTTTCAACTACGTAACTTCGTAATTATTGAGCCAGCACCAGGTGACAGACCCGCACTTCGCTGTTCTGAGAAAACTTCCCTTCACTCCTTCAGCTGCAACCTTGCAACATTGCATAGCTCCTGATGACGCACTGAAAAGTGTGAAAGTACTTTAGCTAAAAATTTCTACTCCTTCCCCCCATCCCCCGTGGCTTGTCTTGCACCTATATTTATATTTATAAGGCACATTCAAAAGGAGTTTCCTTAAAATTTTAGATATGATACAGAATGTGACATGCAAAGAGTAGGTTACAATTTATTCGGCGTATGTCACACTCCCATAGAGGCTGCCTCCCAACCAGTGAACCGGGTGATAGGGAATAACGATCAATAGGTAACCCGTCGTTAAATCAGTACCTTGGTTCATTAACCAATCATAGGCAAGCCCACCAAAGCTGAAGCAACGTGGTTCACTTGCGGTAAGCATTGGTAGACTTGCCTACCTGCTGGTTGAGCAAGGTGCACTCTCTCTCTGGCTTCTGCTTTGCCATCTGTCACCGTCGTGTACACTTATTATTACTTTATCTGTACATATTGTACATAGTGTACACATAGTGGGTGAAGACAAAATATGCATTACAATCTATTGCTCAGTTTGTTTGCTCCTTCCCATTACAACCAGGTCTCACAGGTCATTCATTATCTGTGTTCGTAATTACGACCAGGTTTCACAGGTCATTCATTATCTGTGTTCATAATTACGACCAGGTTTCACAGGTCATTCATTATCTGTGTTCGTAGTTACGACCAGGTCTCACAGGTCATTCATTATCTGTGTTCGTAGTTACGACCAGGTCTCACAGGTCATTCATTACTCGTGTTCGTAATACAGGTTCATATTAAAATGTTAATAAACTCAAATTTTAACTTTTTTATGCAAATTTTCACATGCAGTTTAAAAATTCTCTCTTTTTCTCCCTCTCTCTATTCAGTTCTTCCCTCCTTCCCACTCTTCTCTTCTTCCAGCTCACTCTTTCTTCGCTCCCATTCATTCTTCTCACTCATTATAATTCTTTTTGACTAAAGACTCTAGGTTAATAGATGTATTAAAACTTTCCAGAATCAAAGCAAATAATATTCTCATAGATCAAAGTACTGGATGACCTCTGAAGACTTAAGTCACCAGAATCCTGGACACCACTTACTAATAGACTGCTCAAACAAGAAATCATGCATGAAAATGTACCTCATATGAATAATGAGGAAGGCAGCTTCTTCCTCACTGACGAAGCTGATCTTGATGATGTCTTCAGAAGCCCAAATTATATAAAAATTTGCGAGATTACTGACATCACTTGCCTCAGAAAGGATTTTAGCCATGGGTCAATACTTTGTGTACATCGGCTGCAGTACTAAGAGAAAGTTCTTCTGGCAAAAGAACGGTTCTCAAAACCATTCATTACATCTGTCAGACACTGCAGCATCATGGGAACTTGATACAAAGAATTCTTGAAAACTTGTCCAATCTTTGGACGAAGACCTACTTCGACTAGTGGATGGTACCACTATGACCCCGCTTCCTCCTGCTTCACCTCACCTGTCTACAGTATATAAGCAACGTCTACGGTCCTGTGCTGTACTTTCTACAAGACTGATGGACTGAACACATCGACTTCAGGCTGAGGGACTGATTACCTCAAACTCCTCCACTCCTTATACCTTCTTGCTTTGTATAAGACTGATGAAGCCACTGTGTGGCGAAACGTTTCTTTAGTAGTTTCCCATATGTTGCATAAGTGTTTTAATTCTTCAACGGACAGGAAAATGAGATTTTTCACCTGGATTGTGTACATGAAATGTTTCCACACTGACGTGCTGTAGGACATTTACTGGACGCCAAGTTAGCATAAATCTATGCAACAAATGACTTAACTTTCAAATACAATGCCCATTACGAACACAGGTGGTAGTCTAAAGACCTGTAGTACCTGGTCGTAACTAAGTAGCAGCAAATCACTCCGCAGGACACAGCAAAGACGAGGTAAATAAGCAAGGGTAGATTTATTTACCCATGTATTCCTTTAACAATATTTTCAATATGTACAATATTAATGATGAGAAGTCAGATTGAAATCGTACCAATCAGAGGCACTCAAAGCAGTAGAGGTCATGATCAGTGTCTGTGGAAGTCTGCCACTCAGCCAGGTAAGCTGATGTGACGTCACCTTGGCTAACGTAGCCAGCTTCCACGTGATTGAAGAGTAAAACTGGACAATAAGTGCAGTGGGGCCCCAGAACTGCTACACTGAGCTACCAGTTCACTTTTCGAAAGGGTATAACAAATGGTTTTGTGACCAACGTCGAGTAAAACGTAACATACTCGGCGCATGTCACAGTGCCAGAGAAAGAATATTAACTACTGGCCAAGTATTTTTTCCACAGTACATTACAATGAATGATACTTGTCAGGGACGTGGACTACATGATCTTAAAAACAGTTTCTGGTGAATGGGATGAAATGCTCTGGAGGGTTCACTCCTGACAGAGGCATTGCAGAAAGCACTCTCACCCACTGTATACACACAATGCCGGCCTGTACACAGCTAAGCGAAGCTGTACATAAATTGTTTGGTGTCTTTTCCACAACAACAGCATGTTGAACTGCGGGAATCACGCCAGACTGCTGATGACAAATTATTCACAGGAGCCGGTGAACTGGTTGTGATCTCAAACATTTAGGGGCCCCTCAAGATGACGTTCCTTGACGCTGGTGAGGGGCTCTTGATCTAGGGAATTGGATCTGTGTTCCAGTTCCCTGAATTGAACCTGAATACCTTCTATCCCCCAACAGGCGCTGTGTAATCCTACGGGTGACTCACCGTCTTATGGCACGAACCAGTGATAAGAAATTTTAGATTTAATTGTGAAAAAGGAACAATCTAATTCAATGATGACTCGGAGTTAACTTTCTTAAACACGTTATCGAAATCAGCTTCTGAACAGGATCAAGAAAAAGAATATTTTGCTAGGCTTATTAGTAACCTTGGATAACCAACAGTTGCATCTAAGGAACAAAATCATCGCGTTTCCAGTCACAATTTAGTTCAAGTCGCAGTTGAGAAATGTGAAGCCACAACAAGACCACAACAAAGCCACAACAAGACCACAACAAGACCACAACAAGACCACAACAAGATCACAACAAGACCACAACAAGACCACAACGAGATCACAACAAGACCACAACAAGATCACAACAAAACCACAACAAGATCACAACAAAACCACAACAAAATCACAACAAAACCACAACAAGATCACAACAAGATCACAACAAGGCCACAACAAGACCACAACAAAATCTCAACAAGATCACAACAAGATCACAAGACCACAACAAGACCACAACAAGACCACAACAAGACCATAAGATTACAACAAGATCACAACAAGACCACAACAAGATCACAACAAGACCACAACAAGATCACAACAAGATCACAACAAGACCACAACGAGATCACAACAAGATCACAACAAGACCACAACAAGACCACAACAAGACCACAACGAGACCACAACGAGATCACAACAAGATCACAACAAGATCACAACAAGACCACAACAAGACCACAACAAGACCACAACAAGACAACAACAAGACCACAACAAGATCACAACAAGACCACAAGAAGACCACAAGACCACAACGAGATCACAACAAGACCACAACAAGATCACAACAAGACCACAACAAGACCACAACAAGACCACAACAAGATCACAACAAGACCACAACAAGACCACAAGACCACAACGAGACCACAACAAGACCACAACAAGACCACAACAAGACCACAACGAGACCACAACAAGACCACAACAAGATCACAACAAGACCACAACGAGATCACAGCAAGATCACAAGACCACAACGAGATCACAACGAGATCACAACAAGATCACAACAAGACCACAACAAGACCACAACGAGATCACAACGAAACCACAACAAGACCACAACAAGACCACAACAAGATCACAACAAGACCACAACGAGATCACAGCAAGATCACAAGACCACAACGACATCACAACGAGATCACAAAGAGATCACAACAAGACCACAACAAGACCACAACAAGACCACAACAAGACCACAACAAGACCACAACAAGACCACAACAAGACCAAAACAAGACCACAACAAGATCACAAACAGCTTTTCTTATGTAATAACTAAAGAAACACCTAGAATGTGCTGGTCAGTGGTGATGCTTGTTCATAAGCTGTTAGGTGTATCCTAGCCCGGTTGTTAGCGTACTCAGCTCACACACTGAGGTCCGTGGTTCGATCCGCGGTACGGGTGGAAACATGAAGTGTTTCCTTAAGACACCTACTGTTAATGTTCACCTAGCAGTTAATTAGGTACCTGGGTGTTAATCGACTGGTGTGGGTCGCATCCTGGAACAAAATTAACCTAATTTGCCCGAAATGCTCTGAATAACATGGCCTGTATACCTTGTGTATAATAATAATAATAATAATAATAATAATAATAATAATAATAATAATAATAATAATAATAATAATAATTTTAATAATAAAATTTCAGTAGTGGTGATGACTCAGATTTAATTATATTTCCCGTTCCTCAGTGTAAATCATTTACCTTAAATAATGTTTATGAAGGTTGGTAAAAGTGTCAGTCCCACCGGGATGTATGATAGTGGCACTGCCAGCACATCCCAAGTGTCAGTCCCACCGGGATGTATGATAGTGGCACTGCCAGCACATCCCAAGTGTCAGTCCCACCGGGATGATAGTGGCACTGCCAGCACATCCCAAGTGTCAGTCCCACCGGGATGATAGTGGCACTGCCAGCACATCCCAAGTGTCAGTCCCAAAGGGATGTATGATAGTGGCACTGCCAGCACATCCCAAGTGTCAGTCCCACCGGGAGGATAGTGGCACTGCCAGCACATCCCAAGTGTCAGTCCCACCGGGATGATAGTGGCACTGCCAGCACATCCCAAGTGTCAGTCCCACCGGGATGTATGATAGTGGCACTGCCAGCACATCCCAAGTGTCAGTCCCACCGGGATGATAGTGGCACTGCCAGCACATCCCAAGTGTTAGTCCCACCGGGATGTATGATAGTGGCACTGCCAGCACATCCCAAGTGTCAGTCCCACCGGGATGATAGTGGCACTGCCAGCACATCCCAAGTGTTAGTCCCACCGGGATGATAGTGGCACTGCCAGCACATCCCAAGTGTTAGTCCCACCGGGATGATAGTGGCACTGCCAGCACATCCCAAGTGTTAGTCCCACCGGGATGATAGTGGCACTGCCAGCACATCCCAAGTGTTAGTCCCACCGGGATGATAGTGGCACTGCCAGCACATCCCAAGTGTCACTCCCACCGGGATGTATGACAATGGCACTGCCAGCACATCCCAAGTGTCAGTCGCACCGGGATGTATGACAATGGCACTGCCAGCACATCCCAAGTGTCAGTCTCACCGGGATGTATGATAATGGCACTGCCAGCACATCCCAAGTGTCAGTCCCACCGGGATGATAGTGGCACTGCCAGCACATCCCAAGTGTCAGTCCCACCGGGATGATAGTGGCACTGCCAGCACATCCCAAGTGTCAGTTCCACCGGGATGTATGATAGTGGCACTGCCAGCACATCCCAAGTGTCAGTTCCACCGGGATGATAGTGGCACTGCCAGCACATCCCAAGTGTCAGTCCCACCGGGATGATAGTGGCACTGCCAGCACATCCCAAGTGTCAGTTCCACCGGGATGTATGATAGTGGCACTGCCAGCACATCCCAAGTGTCAGTTCCACCGGGATGATAGTGGCACTGCCAGCACATCCCAAGTGTCAGTTCCACCGGGATGTATGATAGTGGCACTGCCAGCACATCCCAAGTGTCAGTCCCACCGGGATGTATGACAATGGCACTGCCAGCACATCCCAAGTGTCAGTCCCACCGGGATGATAGTGGCACTGCCAGCACATCCCAAGTGTCAGTTCCACCGGGATGTATGATAGTGGCACTGCCAGCACATCCCAAGTGTCAGTCCCACCGGGATGTATGATAATGGCACTGCCAGCACATCCCAAGTGTCAGTCTCACCGGGATGTATGATAGTGGCACTGCCAGCACATCCCAAGTGTCAGTCCCACCGGGATGTATGATAATGGCACTGCCAGCACATCCCAAGTGTCAGTTCCACCGGGATGTATGATAGTGGCACTGCCAGCACATCCCAAGTGTCAGTCCCACCGGGATGTATGATAATGGCACTGCCAGCACATCCCAAGTGTCAGTCTCACCGGGATGTATGACAATGGCACTGCCAGCACATCCCAAGTGTCAGTCCCACCGGGATGTATGATAATGGCACTGCCAGCACATCCCAAGTGTCAGTCCCACCGGGATGTATGATAATGGCACTGCCAGCACATCCCAAGTGTCAATCCCACCGGGATGTATGACAATGGCACTGCCAGCACATCCCAAGTGTCAGTCTCACCGGGATGTATGACAATGGCACTGCCAGCACATCCCAAGTGTCAGTCTCACCGGGATGTATGACAATGGCACTGCCAGCACATCCCAAGTGTCAGTCTCACCGGGATGTATGACAATGGCACTGCCAGCACATCCCAAGTGTCAGTCTCACCGGGATGTATGACAATGGCACTGCCAGCACATCCCAAGTGTCAGTCTCACCGGGATGTATGACAGTGGCACTGCCAGCACATCCCAAGTGTCAGTCCCACCGGGATGTATGACAATGGCACTGCCAGCACATCCCAAGTGTCAGTCTCACGGGGATATATGACAATGGCACTGCCAGCACATCCCAAGTGTCAGTCCCACCGGGATGTATGACAATGGCACTGCCAGCACATCCCAAGTGTCAGTCTCACCGGGATGTATGACAATGGCACTGCCAGCACATCCCAAGTGTCATTCCCACCGGGATGTATGACAATGGCACTGCCAGCACATCCCAAGTGTCAGTCCCACAAGGATGTATGACAATGGCACTGCCAGCACATCCCAAGTGTCAGTCTCACCGGGATGTATGACAATGGCACTGCCAGCACATCCCAAGTGTCAGTCTCACCGGGATGTATGACAATGGCACTGCCAGCACATCCCAAGTGTCAGTCCCACCGGGATGTATGACAATGGCACTGCCAGCACATCCCAAGTGTCAGTCCCACCGGGATGTATGACAATGGCACTGCCAGCACATCCCAAGTGTCAGTCTCACCGGGATGTATGACAATGGCACTGCCAGCACATCCCAAGTGTCAGTCTCACCGGGATGTATGATAATGGCACTGCCAGCACATCCCAAGTGTCAGTCCCACCGGGATGTATGACAATGGCACTGCCAGCACATCCCAAGTGTCAGTCTCACCGGGATGTATGACAATGGCACTGCCAGCACATCCCAAGTGTCTGTCCCACCGGGATGTATGACAATGGCACTGCCAGCACATCCCAAGTATCAGTCCCACCGGGATGTATGACAATGGCACTGCCAGCACATCCCAAGTGTCAGTCCCACCGGGATGTATGACAATGGCACTGCCAGCACATCCCAAGTGTCAGTCTCACCGGGATGTATGACAATGGCACTGCCAGCACATCCCAAGTGTCAGTCCCACCGGGATGTATGACAATGTCACTGCCAGCACATCCCAAGTGTCAGTCTCACCGGGATGTATGATAATGGCACTGCCAGCACATCCCAAGTGTCAGTCCCACCGGGATGTATGACAATGGCACTGCCAGCACATCCCAAGTGTCAGTCTCATCGGGATGTATGACAATGGCACTGCCAGCACATCCCAAGTGTCAGTCCCACCGGGATGTATGATAATGGCACTGCCAGCACATGCAAGTGTCAGTCCCACCGGGATGTATGATAATGGCACTGCCAGCACATCCCAAGTGTCAGTCCCACCGGGATGTATGACAATGGCACTGCCAGCACATCCCAAGTGTCAGTCCCACCGGGATGTATGATAATGGCACTGCCAGCACATCCAAGTGTCAGTCCCACCGGGATGTATGATAATGGCACTGCCAGCACATCCCAAGTGTCAGTCCCACCGGGATGTATGACAATGGCACTGCCAGCACATCCCAAGTGTCAGTCCCATCGGGATGTATGATAATGGCACTGCCAGCACATCCCAAGTGTCAGTCTCTCCGGGATGTATGACAATGGCACTGCCAGCACATCCCAAGTGTCAGTCCCACCGGGATGTATGATAATGGCACTGCCAGCACATGCAAGTGTCAGTCCCACCGGGATGTATGATAATGGCACTGCCAGCACATCCCAAGTGTCAGTCCCACCGGGATGTATGACAATGGCACTGCCAGCACATCCCAAGTGTCAGTCCCACCGGGATGTATGATAATGGCACTGCCAGCACATCCAAGTGTCAGTCCCACCGGGATGTATGATAATGGCACTGCCAGCACATCCCAAGTGTCAGTCCCACCGGGATGTATGACAATGGCACTGCCAGCACATCCCAAGTGTCAGTCCCATCGGGATGTATGATAATGGCACTGCCAGCACATCCCAAGTGTCAGTCTCTCCGGGATGTATGACAATGGCACTGCCAGCACATCCCAAGTGTCAGTCCCACCGGGATGTATGATAATGGCACTGCCAGCAGATCTCAAGACATTTCTGCCAGAATCATTCTTCTTCAATCACTGCTAGCGACTACGTCGCCTCTTCATGGCTGACAAGAGAAATAAACTTCAAATCTTGAGACATAAGCCAGACCTACGTGATACAATATTTATATTTAGTGACCTACATGACAGAGGTAAGACTGGCCACCCTTTTATTCATCGTGTTTATGGAGGTCACACAACAGATTAATTTCTAACACACCAGCCGTCTTCCACCCAGTAATGGTGAACCAAGAAAGAGGAAACACAGTCACCGTCACTTATTCAGTTGTTGTCTTACCAGAAGGGTGGTGACATTGATGTTCAGATGACTCTCCTATCTGCAGCACCCCTGCAGTGCCGGCACTGTACCTCTCACCTCCAGGACTCAAGTCTTGTTAACTAGTTTCCCTGAACCCAACACCACGTGAAGTCAAAAAGAAAAAAATTCTCTACTCATTCCGATCTCTCACGTTGATACAAGCCTGCTGGATGTTCAAGCACCTAATAGTCAAAACCAGGGGCAGGGGGTAGTGTTTGTTATTGTCGCCCCGCTATTATGTAATCAGTGGCGAGATTAGGTAGTGGCAGGTAAGGTAGTGGCAGGTTAGGTACTGGCAGGTTAGGTAGTGGCAGGTTAGGTACTGGCAGGTTAGGTACTGGCAGGTTAGGTAGTGGCGAGATTAGGTAGTGGCAGGTTAGGTAGTGGCAGGTTAGGTAGTGGCAGGTTAGGTAGTGGCGAGATTAGGTAGTGGCAGGTTAGGTAGTGGCAGGTTAGGTAGTGGCAGGTTAGGTAGTGGCAGGTTAGGTAGTGGCAGGTTAGGTAGTGGCAGGTTAGGTAGTGGCAGGTTAGGTAGTGGCAGGTTAGATAGTGGCGAGATTAGGTAGTGGCAGGTAAGGTAGTGGCAGGTTAGGTACTGGCAGGTTAGGTAGTGGCAGGTTAGGTACTGGCAGGTTAGGTAGTGGCGAGATTAGGTAATGGCAGGTTAGGTAGTGGCAGGTTAGGTAGTGGCAGGTTAGGTAGTGGCAGGTTAGGTAGTGGCAGGTTAGGTAGTGGCAGGTTAGGTAGTGGCAGGTTAGGTAGTGGCAGGTTAGGTAGTGGCGAGATTAGGTAGTGGCAGGTTAGGTACTGGCAGGTTAGGTAGTGGCGAGATTAGGTAGTGGCAGGTTAGGTAGTGGCAGGTTAGGTAGTGGCAGGTTAGGTAGTGGCAGGTTAGGTAGTGGCGAGATTAGGTAGTGGCAGGTTAGGTAGTGGCAGGTTAGGTAGTGGCAGGTTAGGTAGTGGCAGGTTAGGTAGTGGCAGGTTAGGTAGTGGCAGGTTAGGTAGTGGCAGGTTAGATAGTGGCGAGATTAGGTAGTGGCAGGTTAGGTAGTGGCAGGTTAGGTAGTGACAGGTTAGGTAGTGGCAGGTTAGGTAGTGGCAGGTTGGGTAGTGGCAGGTTAGGTAGTGGCAGGTTAGGTAGTGGCAGGTTAGGTAGTGGCAGGTTGGGTAATGGCAGGTTAGGTAGTGGCAGGTTAGGTAGTGGCAGGTTAGGTAGTGGCAGGTTAGGTAGTGGCAGGTTAGGTAGTGGCGAGATTAGGTAGTGGCAGGTTAGGTAGTGGCAGGTTAGGTAGTGGCAGGATAGGTAGTGGCAGGTTAGGTAGTGGCAGGTTAGGTAGTGGCAGGTTAGGTAGTGGCGAGATTAGGTAGTGGCAGGTTAGGTAGTGGCAGGTTTGGTAGTGGCAGGTTAGGTAGTGGCAGGTTAGGTAGTGGCAGGTTAGGTAGTGGCAGGTTAGGTAGTGGCAGGTTAGGTAGTGGCAGGTTAGGTAGTGGCAGGTTAGGTAGTGGCGAGATTAGATAGTGGTAGGTTAGGTAGTGGCAGGTTAGGTAGTGGCAGGTTAGGTAGTGGCAGGTTAGGTAGTGGCAGGTTAGGTAGTGGCAGGTTAGGTAGTGGCAGGTTAGGTAGTGGCGAGATTAGATAGTGGTAGGTTAGGTAGTGGCAGGTTAGGTAGTGGCAGGTTAGGTAGTGGCAGGTTAGGTAGTGGCAGGTTAGGTAGTGGCAGGTTAGGTAGTGGCGAGATTAGGTAGTGGCAGGTTAGGTAGTGGCAGGTTTGGTAATGGCAGGTTAGGTAGTGGCAGGTTAGGTAGTGGCAGGTTAGGTAGTGGCAGGTTTGGTAGTGGCAGGTTAGGTAGTGGCAGGTTAGGTAGTGGCAGGTTAGGTAGTGGCAGGTTAGGTAGTGGCGAGATTAGGTAGTGGCAGGTTAGGTAGTGGCAGGTTTGGTAGTGGCAGGTTAGGTAGTGGCAGGTTAGGTAGTGGCAGGTTAGGTAGTGGCAGGTTAGATAGTGGCGAGATTAGGTAGTGGCAGGTTAGGTAGTGGCAGGATTGGTAGTGGCAGGTTAGGTAGTGGCAGGTTAGGTAGTGGCAGGGTAGGTAGTGGCAGGTTTTGTAGTGGCAGGTTAGGTAGTGGCAGGTTAGGTAGTGGCAGGTTAGGTAGTGGCAGGTTAGGTAGTGGCAGGTTAGGTAGTGGCAGGTTAGGTAGTGGCAGGTTAGGTAGTGGCGAGATTAGGTAGTGGCAGGTTAGGTAGTGGCAGGTTAGGTAGTGGCAGGTTAGGTAGTGGCAGGTTAGGTAGTGGCAGGTTAGGTAGTGGCAGATTAGGTAGTGGCGAGATTAGGTAGTTGCAGGTTAGGTAGTGGCAGGTTTGGTAGTGGCAGGTTAGGTAGTGGCAGGTTAGGTAGTGGCAGGTTAGGTAGTGGCAGGTTAGGTAGTGGCAGGTTAGGTAGTGGCAGGTTAGGTAGTGGCAGGTTAGGTAGTGGCAGGTTAGGTAGTGGCAGGTTAGGTAGTGGCAGGTTAGGTAGTGGCAGGTTTGGTAGTGGCAGGTTAGGTAGTGGCAGGTTTGGTAGTGGCAGGTTAGGTAGTGGCGAGATTAGGTAGTGGCAGGTTAAGTAGTGGCAGGTTAGGTAGTGGCAGGTTAGGTAGTGGCAGGTTAGGTAGTGGCAGGTTAGGTAGTGGCAGGTTAGGTAGTGGCAGGTTTGGTAGTGGCAGGTTAGGTAGTGGCGAGATTAGGTAGTGGCAGGTTAGGTAGTGGCAGGTTAGGTAGTGGCAGGTTAGTTAGTGGCAGGTTAGGTAGTGGCAGGTTAGGTAGTGGCAGGTTAGGTAGTGGCGAGATTAGGTAGTGGCAGGTTAGGTAGTGGCAGGTTTGGTAGTGGAAGGTTAGGTAGTGGCAGGTTAGGTAGTGGCAGGTTAGGTAGTGGCAGGTTAGGTAGTGGCAGGTTAGGTAGTGGCAGGTTAGGTAGTGGCAGGTTAGGTAGTGGCAGGTTAGGTAGTGGCAGGTTAGGTAGTGGCAGGTTAGGTAGTGGCAGGTTTGTTAGTGGCAGGTTAGGTAGTGGCAGGTTAGGTAGTGGCAGGTTTGGTAGTGGCAGGTTTGGTAGTGGCAGGTTAGGTAGTGGCAGGTTAGGTAGTGGCAGGTTAGGTAGTGGCAGGTTAGGTAGTGGCAGGTTAGGTAGTGGCAGGTTTGGTAGTGGCAGGTTAGGTAGTGGCAGGTTAGGTAGTGGCAGGTTTGGTAGTGGCAGGTTAGGTAGTGGCAGGTTAGGTAGTGGCAGGTTAGGTAGTGGCAGGTTAGGTAGTGGCAGGTTTGGTTGTGGCAGGTTAGGTAGTGGCAGGTTAGGTAGTGGCAGGTTTGGTAGTGGCAGGTTAGATAGTGGCAGGTTAGGTAGTGGCAGGTTAGGTAGTGGCAGGTTAGGTAGTGGCAGGTTTGGTAGTGGCAGGTTAGGTAGTGGCAGGTTAGGTAGTGGCAGGTTTGGTAGTGGCAGGTTAGGTAGTGGCAGGTTAGGTAGTGGCAGGTTTGGTAGTGGCAGGTTAGGTAGTGGCAGGTTAGGTAGTGGCAGGTTTGGTAGTGGCAGGTTAGGTAGTGGCAGGTTAGGTAGTGGCAGGTTAGGTAGTGGCAGGTTAGGTAGTGGCAGGTTAGGTAGTGGCAGGTTAGGTAGTGGCAGGTTAGGTAGTGGCAGGTCAGGTAGTGGCAGGTTAGGTAGTGGCAGGTTAGGTAGTGGCAGGTTAGGTAGTGGCAGGTTAGGTATTGGCAGGTTAGGTAGTGGCAGGTTAGGTAGTGGCAGGTCAGGTAGTGGCAGGTTAGGTAGTGGCAGGTTAGGTAGTGGCAGGTCAGGTAGTGGCAGGTTAGGTAGTGGCAGGTTAGGTAGTGGCAGGTTAGGTAGTGGCAGGTCAGGTAGTGGCAGGTTAGGTAGTGGCAGGTTAGGTAGTGGCAGGTTAGGTAGTGGCAGGTTAGGTAGTGGCAGGTTAGGTAGTGGCAGGTTAGGTAGTGGCAGGTTAGGTAGTGGCAGGTTAGGTAGTGGCAGGTTAGGTAGTGGCAGGTTAGGTAGTGGCAGGTTAGGTAGTGGCAGGTTATGTAGTGGCAGGTTAGGTAGTGGCAGGTTAGGTAGTGGCAGGTTAGGTAGTGGCAGGTTAGGTAGTGGCAGGTTAGGTAGTGGCAGGTTAGGTAGTGGCAGGTTAGGTAGAGGCAGGTTAGGTAGTGGCAGGTTAGGTAGTGGCAGGTCAGGTAGTGGCAGGTCAGGTAGTGGCAGGTTAGGTAGTGGCAGGTCAGGTAGTGGCAGGTTAGGTAGTGGCAGGTTAGGTAGTGGCAGGTTAGGTAGTGGCAGGTTAGGTAGTGGCAGGTTAGGTAGTGGCAGGTCAGGTAGTGGCAGGTTAGGTAGTGGCAGGTTAGGTAGTGGCAGGTTAGGTAGTGGCAGGTTAGGTAGTGGCAGGTTAGGTAGTGGCAGGTTAGGTAGTGGCAGGTTAGGTAGAGGCAGGTTAGGTAGTGGCAGGTTAGGTAGTGGCAGGTCAGGTAGTGGCAGGTCAGGTAGTGGCAGGTTAGGTAGTGGCAGGTCAGGTAGTGGCAGGTTAGGTAGTGGCAGGTTAGGTAGTGGCAGGTTAGGTAGTGGCAGGTTAGGTAGTGGCAGGTTAGGTAGTGGCAGGTCAGGTAGTGGCAGGTTAGGTAGTGGCAGGTCAGGTAGTGGCAGGTTAGGTAGGGGCAGGTTAGGTAGTGGCAGGTTAGGTAGTGGCAGGTTAGGTAGTGGCAGGTTAGGTAGTGGCAGGTTAGGTAGTGGCAGGTTAGGTAGTGGCAGGTCAGGTAGTGGCAGGTTAGGTAGTGGCAGGTTAGGTAGTGGCAGGTTAGGTAGTGGCAGGTTAGGTAGTGGCAGGTTAGGTAGTGGCAGGTTAGGTAGTGGCAGGTTAGGTAGTGGCAGGTTAGGTAGTGGCAGGTCAGGTAGTGGCAGGTTAGGTAGTGGCAGGTCAGGTAGTGGCAGGTTAGGTAGTGGCAGGTTAGGTAGTGGCAGGTTAGGTAGTGGCAGGTTAGGTAGTGGCAGGTTAGGTAGTGGCAGGTTAGGTAGTGGCAGGTCAGGTAGTGGCAGGTTACAATCATTCTCGTCATGTTGGTCAGATTTTATGTATATTTATTATAAGTTGCACTGGATTGTTTTAAATTAAAAAATTAAAAAAAAATAGTTGAAACCTTTACTGAGTGTTTGTAACTCTTGGTGAGACCACCACCACTATCACCACCACTATCACCACCACTATCACCACCACTATCACCACCACTATCACCACCACTATCACCACCACTATCTCCACCACTACCACTATCACCACCACTATCACCACCACTATCACCACCACTATCACCACCACTATCACCACCACTATCACCACCACTATCACCACCACTATCACCACCACTATCACCACCACTATCACCACCACTATCACCACCACTATCACCACCACTATCACCACCACTATCACCACCACAGTCACCACCACTATCACCACCACTATCACCACCACAGTCACCACCACTATCACCACCACTATCACCACCACTATCACCACGACTATCACCACCACTATCACCACCACTATCACCACCACTATCACCACCACAATCACCACCACTATCACCACCACAATTACCACCACTATCATCACCACAATCACCACCACTGTCACCACCACTATCACCACCACTATCACCACCACTATCACCACCACTATCACCACCACTACCACTATCACCACCACAATCACCACCACTGTCACCATCACAATCACCACCACTATCACCACCACTATCACCACCACTATCACCACCACCACTATCACCACCACAATCACCACCACTATCACCACCACTATCACCACCACTACCATTATCACAACCACAATCACCACCACTATCACCACCACAATCACCACCGCTATCACCACCACTATCACCACCACTATCACCACCACTACCACTATCACCACCACATTCACCACCACTATCACCACCACTATCACCACCACTACCACTATCACCACCACAATCACCACCACTATCACCACCCCTATCACCACCACTACCACTATCACCACCACTACCACTATCACCACCACAATCACCACCACTATCACCACCACAATCACCACCACAATCACCACCACTACCACTATCACCACCACAATCACCACCACTATCACCACCACAATCACCACCACTACCACTGTCACTACCACAATCACCACCACCACCACTATCACCACCACAATCACCACCACTATCACCACCACAATCACCACCACTACCACTGTCACCACCACGATCACCACTACCACTGTCACCACCACAATCACCACCACTACCACTATCACCACCAAGACCCCTACCACCACCACCAATACCATCACAATCACCACAACAATCACAATCACAACCACCACTACCACCACAATCACCACCACAATCGCAACCACCACCACCACTACTACAACCACAATCACCACCACAATAACCACAACCACCACAATCACCACAACCACCACAATCACCACCACAATCACCACTACAATCATCACCACAATCACCACCACAATCATCACCACAATCACCACCACAATCATCACCACAATCACCACCACAATCACCACAACCACCACAATCACCACCACAATCACCACCATAATCACCACCACAATCACCACCACAATCACCACCACAATCACCACCACAATCACCACCACAATCACCACCACAATCACTACCACAATCACCACCACTACCACTATCACCACCACCACTGTCAGACTCGACTCTCTGATACGAGTTTCTCGATTAAGCTGTTCGCTGGAGTGTGTTTTAGCGTCTCTCGCCTCGTTACACCCAGGTTCTAACTCCACCACCATCCTAGGTACTACTGCCTCCCTACCACCATCATCCTAGGTACTACTGCCTCCCTACCACCATCATCCTAGGTACTACTGCCTCCCTACCACCATCATCCTAGGTACTACTGCCTCCCTACCACCATCATCCTAGGTACTACTGCCTCCCTACCACCATCATCCTAGGTACTACTGCCTCCCTACCACCATCATCCTAGGTACTACTGCCTCCCTACCACCATCATCCTAGGTACTACTGCCTCTCTACCACCATCATCCTAGGTACTACTGCCTCTCTACCACCATCATCCTAGGTACTACTGCCTCTCTACCACCATCATCCTAGGTACTACTGCCTCCCTACCACCATCATCCTAGGTACTACTGCCTCCCTACCACCATCATCCTAGGTACTACTGCCTCTCTACCACCATCATCCTAGGTACTACTGCCTCCCTACCACCATCATCCTAGGTACTACTGCCTCTCTACCACCATCATCCTAGGTACTACTGCCTCTCTACCACCATCATCCTAGGTACTACTGCCTCCCTACCACCATCATCCTAGGTACTACTGCCTCCCTACCACCATCATCCTAGGTACTACTGCCTCCCTACCACCATCATCCTAGGTACTACTGCCTCTCTACCACCATCATCCTAGGTACTACTGCCTCCCTACCACCATCATCCTAGGTACTACTGCCTCTCTACCACCATCATCCTAGGTACTACTGCCTCTCTACCACCATCATCCTAGGTACTACTGCCTCTCTACCACCATCATCCTAGGTACTACTGCCTCCCTACCACCATCATCCTAGGTACTACTGCCTCCCTACCACCATCATCCTAGGTACTACTGCCTCCCTACCACCATCATCCTAGGTACTACTGCCTCCCTACCACCATCATCCTAGGTACTACTGCCTCCCTACCACCATCATCCTAGGTACTACTGCCTCCCTACCACCATCATCCTAGGTACTACTGCCTCCCTACCACCATCATCCTAGGTACTACTGCCTCCCTACCACCATCATCCTAGGTACTACTGCCTCCCTACCACCATCATCCTAGGTACTACTGCCTCTCTACCACCATCATCCTAGGTACTACTGCCTCCCTACCACCATCATCCTAGGTACTACTGCCTCCCTACCACCATCATCCTAGGTACTACTGCCTCCCTACCACCATCATCCTAGGTACTACTGCCTCTCTACCACCATCATCCTAGGTACTACTGCCTCCCTACCACCATCATCCTAGGTACTACTGCCTCCCTACCACCATCATCCTAGGTACTACTGCCTCTCTACCACCATCATCCTAGATACTACTGCCTCTCTACCACCACCATCCTAGGTACTACTGCCTCCCTACCACCATCATCCTAGGTACTACTGCCTCCCTACCACCACCATCCTAGGTACTACTGCCTCCCTACCACCATCATCCTAGGTACTACTGCCTCCCTACCACCATCATCCTAGGTACTACTGCCTCCCTACCACCATCATCCTAGGTACTACTGCCTCCCTACCACCATCATCCTAGGTACTACTGCCTCCCTACCACCATCATCCTAGGTACTACTGCCTCCCTACCACCATCATCCTAGGTACTACTGCCTCCCTACCACCATCATCCTAGGTACTACTGCCTCCCTACCACCATCATCCTAGGTACTACTGCCTCCCTACCACCATCATCCTAGGTACTACTGCCTCTCTACCACCATCATCCTAGGTACTACTGCCTCCCTACCACCATCATCCTAGGTACTACTGCCTCCCTACCACCATCATCCTAGGTACTACTGCCTCCCTACCACCATCATCCTAGGTACTACTGCCTCTCTACCACCATCATCCTAGGTACTACTGCCTCCCTACCACCATCATCCTAGGTACTACTGCCTCCCTACCACCATCATCCTAGGTACTACTGCCTCTCTACCACCATCATCCTAGATACTACTGCCTCTCTACCACCATCATCCTAGGTACTACTGCCTCTCTACCACCATCATCCTAGGCACTACTGCCTCTCTACCACCATCATCCTAGGTACTGCTGCCTCCCTACCACCATCATCCTAGGTACTACTGCCTCCTTACCACCATCATCCTAGATACTACTGCCTCTCTACCACCATCATCCTAGATACTACTGCCTCTCTACCACCATCATCCTAGGTACTACTGCCTCCCTACCACCATCATCCTAGGTAGTACTGCCTCCCTATCACCATCATCCTAGGTGCTACTGCCTTCCTACCACCATCATCCTAGGTACTACTGCCTCCCTACCACCATCATTCTAGGTACTACTGCCTCTCTACCACCATTATCCTAGGTACTGCTGCCTGTCTACCACCATCATCCTAGGTACTACTGCCTCCCTACCACCACCATCCTAGGTACTACTGCCTCCCTACCACCATCATCCTAGGTACTACTTCCTCCCTAGCACCATCATTCTAGGTACTACTGCCTCTCTACCACCATCATCCTTGGTACTGCTGCCTGTCTACCACCATCATCCTAGGTACTACTGCCTCCCTACCACCACCATCCTAGGTACTACTGCCTCCCTACCACCATCATCCTAGGTAGTACTGCCTCTCTACCACCATCATCCTAGGTACTACTGTCTCCCCACTATCATCCTAGGTACTACTGTCTCCCCACTATCATCCTAGGTACTACTGTCTCCCCACTGCCATCGTAGGTACTACTGTCTCCCCACTATCATCGTAGGTACTACTGTCTCCCCACCGTCGTCCTAGGTACTACTGCCTCTCTACCACCATCATCCTAGGTACTACTGTCTCCCCACTGTCATCCTAGGTACTACTGTCTCCCCACTGTCATCGTAGGTACTACTGTCTCCCCACTATCATCCTAGGTACTACTGTCTCCCCACTGTCATCGTAGGTACTACTGTCTCCCCACTACTGTCACTGCCTTACCACCACTATCATAACAATGGTATACACCACCAACAATCACATATACAAGACAGGTGTGCAACACTTCCTGTGTTGTCACTACAGAGACCAAGTTCAGCTTCCTGTACCTTCCTTACGTCTACTTTTAGATAATTTACATAAATACTCTTGAATTAAAACTAAATTCTGAGATGTCAGTTATCAGGGTGACCAAATCACTGTGTTATCACAGTGATGTTCACACTGTGTTATCACAGTGATGTTCACACTGTGTTATCTCAGTGATGTTCACACTGTGTTATCTCAGTGATGTTCACACTGTGTTATCTCAGTGATGTTCACACTATGTTATCTCAGTGATGTTCACATTGTGTTATCACAGTGACGTTTACGCTGTGTTATCACAGTGACGTTTACACTGTGTTATCACAGTGACGTTCACACTGTGGTATCACAGTGACGTTCACACTGTGTTATCACAGTGACGTTCACACTGTGGTATCACAGTGACGTTCACACTGTGTTACCACAGTGACGTTCACACTGTGTTATCACAGTGACGTTCACACTGTGTTATCACAGTGACGTTCACACTGTGTTACCACAGTCATGTTCCAGACGGTCGAGAGTCGAGCCCAAAATTCGACACTTACAGTTTTGGTTACTTTCATTGAATTTAGTCCTGTTATAATTTAGTTCTATGTTATAATTCTATTGTTTCATTATAATGTTGGTTGTATTGTGAATAATAAGAATGATGGAAGCTTGCTGCAACATTCAGTTGTAATGTGAATAATAAGAATGATGGAAGCTTGCTGCAACATTCAGTTGTAATGTGAATAATAAGAATGATGGTAGCTTGCTGCAACATTCAGTTGTAATGTGAATAATAAGAATGATGGAAGCTTGCTGCAACATTCAGTTGTAATGTGAATAATAAGAATGATGGAAGCTTGCTGCAACATTCAGTTGTAATGTGAATAATAAGAATGATGGAAGCTTGCTGCAACATTCAGTTGTATTGTGAATAATAAGAATGATGGAAGCTTGCTGCAACATTCATTTGTATTGTGAATAAGAATGATGGAAGCTTGCTGCAACATTCAGTTGTATTGTGAATAATAAGAATGATGGAAGCTTGCTGCAACATTCATTTGTATTGTGAATAAGAATGATGGAAGCTTGCTGCAACATTCAGTTGTATTGTAAATAACAAGAATGATGGTAGCTTGCTGCAACATTCAGATGTATTGTGAATAATAAGAATGACGGTAGCTTGCTGCAACATTCAGATCCGTGATCATAAACATTGGATATTGTTGATATTGGAAAATTATTGTATTTTCGATGTAGGTGTTCAGCATGAACATAAAATGTTCACATTCTCACTAGATGACGAGAAGATTCAAGTGTATCTAACACTATAACACTATAATCAGAGCAGCAGAATAAAAAAATGATTGTTTCGTAGTTAGAAATTACGGACGTTCAATATTAGTGACAATAACAAGACATAACACTGGTCAAGTCTTACCCAAGTATTTCCATTTACCTTCCAAATTATATTTTTTTAATTTATATGATGTTCTAATGAGTGTTGAAGGCTCGATCCTCTGTCTGCTCAGCAAGAGACAAACGTTACCATTCGGTATATATACTTATTTTATTACAAAGTAGCAAAATATAGATTACGATATCTTCAAAACACTTCACAAATCTGACGTGTGTGAAGTGAGAGGTAATTCAGTTAGGCGCAACAACAGAAAGAAACTCCAAGGACGGAGCTGCAAAGGAAAAGTGAGCAAGCACTTTATTTTGAGAACAGAAGAATAAATTCACTGGAACAAAGTTTTTCCTCACCAAGAAGGTGTTCGAAATATTGATATTTATGGGACGGTTGATAAGCACTTTGCAAATTTGAGATTTTAAGAGACTAACAGAGCACTTATCATGGCTGAAGTGTTAATAACCTCATGTTATTATTGCATTACTGGTGTACAATACCGATATGAGCAACACACATATGCAACACACATGTGCAACACACATGTGCAACACACATATGCAACACACATGTGCAACACACATATGCAACACACATGTGCAACACACATATGCAACACACATGTGCAACACACATATGCAACACACATGTGCAACACACATATGCAACACACATGTGCAACACACATATGCAACACACATGTGCAACACACATATGCAACACACATGTGCAACACACATATGCAACACACATGTGCAACACACATATGCAACACACATGAGCAACACACATATGCAACACATATGTGCAACACCTGGGTATCTTTATTCCAGGATGTTTCGCCCCCCAAAAAATGTGTTTATGAATACAATATAGAGATGACATACAAAGACAGGTGATTATCTCTGTATTAAACTAACAGTAAAACATCTTCGAGTGAAGATACATAGAAAAGCTTAAATATGTGTTTAGTTCTTATTTTACATTGTGCACTGTTATTAAATGACTTGTCAGACACAGCAGCACAATACAATATTGCTACAAAGCTTATCCCACACCTGCTTGCTAACATCTGTACCAAAAGTTGGCCAGAACTTAGTGGGCCCCTCCCCACCTGTGACCTGACTTCAACTGCTGCACCCTCACCTGCCTTTACCTTGGATTCACTGAAGTGTGAGGCAATGAACACTGACTGCCAGGCTGAGGGGATCTGATTACCTCTATCTTCCACTGTCTTCAGTGCATTTGCGAGGCTAAGGGACTGAGGACACTTGTAAGATTTTATATAAAGAGAGTACTGGGGTCTACAAGAGTCCTTCCCAGGCTGTCTATGATAGCTGACAGCAAGTGTTCACTTCCACGGACTTGCACTTTCCCATACTTGTAAAGACCACAGTCTAGTAACCAGTAGATAACGAGAATATGGAGTTTCTCTCTCTCTCTCTCTCTCTCTCTCTCTCTCTCTCTCTCTCTCTCTCTCTCTCTCTCTCTCTCTCTCTCTCTCTCTCTCTCTCTCTCTCTCTCTCTCTCTCTCTCTCTCTCTCTCTCTCTCTCTCTCTCCATTCATTCACGTTCTTTCTGCTCCAGCTGCTGTCAGCAGTGTTACATTTGTTAGTTAACCCGACTCACTAACTACTAGCGTTAAGTACTAAGACGAACGAGGTGCCTTAGAAACTGGCAGTGTACTGGGGTGGGAAACCAGCAGTACTGGTCTTAATAGCCAGGCTCTCAACACCTCAGAGACCCCTTCATTAATAATTGTTGTGGGTTTGAAGAGAGGCAGCCGATAATGACAGTGTGTCGGACGCGGCTGCTGCTGCCCTGACAGCAGCATCTCCTGCTGTTACTATTGCCTCACTGACAGCAGCATCTCCTGCTGTTAACTACTGTCTAACTGACAGCAGCATCTCCTGCTGTTACTATTGCCTCACTGACAGCAGCACCTCCTGCTGCTACTACTGTCTCACTGACAGCAGCATCTCCTGCTGCTACTACTGTCTCACTGACAGCAGCATCTCCTGCTGTTACTGCTGTTTCACTGACAGCAGGCACCTCCTGCTGTTACTGCTGCCTCACTGACAAGCAGCATCTCCTGTTGCTTTATCTGTTTTCACTGACAGCAGCATCTCCTGCTGTTACTACTACCTCACTGACAGCAGGCATCTGCTGCTGTTACTACCGCCTCCTCACTGACAGCAGCATCTCCTGCTGTTACTGCTACCTCACTGACGGCAGGCGTCTCCTGCGTTACTATACCTCACTGACAGCGGCATCTCCTGCTGTTATACTACCTCACTGACAGGCAGCATCTCCGCTGTTGCTATACCTCACTGACAGCAAGGCATCTGCTGCTTACTACTACCTCACTGACGCAGGCATCTCCTGCTGTTACTACTACCTCCACTGACAGCAGCATCTCCTTCTGTTACTGCTGCCTCACTGACAGCAGCATCTCTCCTGCTGCTACTGTGCTCACTGACAGGCAGCATCTCCTGCTGTTACTACTGCCTCACTGACGGCATCTCCTGCTGTTACTGCTTACTGCCTCACTGACAGGCGGCATCTCCTGCTGTTACTACTGTCTCATGACAGCAGGCATCTCCTGCTGCTACTACAACCTCACTGACAGCAACATCTCCCTGCTGTTACTACTACCTCACTGACAGCATCTCCTCCGCTGCTACTACTCCTCACTGACAGCAACATCTCCTGCTGTTACTACTGCCTCACTGACAGCAGCATCTCCTGCTGTTACTACTGCCTCACTGACAGCAGCATCTCCTGCTGTTACTACTACCTCACTGACAGCAGCATCTCCTGCTGTTACTACCGTCTCACTGACAGCAGGATCTCCTGCTGTTACTACTACCTCACTGACAGCAGCATCTCCTGCTGCTACTACTACCTCACTGACAGCAGCATCTCCTGCTGCTACTACTACCTCACTGACAGCAGCATCTCCTGCTGTTACTACTACCTCACTGACAGCAGCATCTCCTGCTGCTACTACTACCTCACTGACAGCAGCATCTCCTTCTGTTACTACTGCCTCACTGACAGCAGCATCTCCTGCTGCTACTACTGTCTCACTGACAGCAGCATCTCCTGCTGTTACTACTGCCTCACTGACAGCAGCATCTCCTGCTGTTACTACTGCCTCACTGACAGCGGCATCTCCTGCTGTTACTACTGTCTCACTGACAGCAGCATCTCCTGCTGCTACTACAACCTCACTGACAGCAACATCTCCTGCTGTTACTACTACCTCACTGACAGCAGCATCTCCTTCTGTTACTACTGCCTCACTGACAGCAGCATCTCCTGCTGTTACTGCTACCTCACTGACAGCAGCATCTCCTGCTGTTACTACTACCTCACTGACAGCAGCATCTCCTGCTGTTACTACCGTCTCACTGACAGCAGCATCTCCTGCTGCTACTACTGCCTCACTGACAGCAGCATCTCCTGCTGTTACACTACCTCACTGACAGCAGCATCTCCTGCTGTTACTACCGTCTCACTGACAGCAGGCATCTCCTGCTGTTGCTGCTACCTCACTGACAGGCATCTCCTGCTGCTACTACCTACCTCACTGACGGCAGGCATCTCCTGCTGCTACTACCTCACCTGCAGGCGGCATCTCCTGCGGTTACTGCTGCCTCACTGACTGCAGCATCTGCCTGCTAACACTGCTACTGACAGCGCATCTCCTGCTGTTACTACCTACCTCACTGACAGCATCTCCTGCTGCTACTACTACCTCACTGACAGCAGCATCTCCTGCGCTACTACTACCTCACTGCGCGGCATCTCCTGCTGTTACTACTGCCTCACTGACCTGCAGGCATCTCCTGCTGCTGCTACACCTCACTGACAGGCGGCATCTCGCTAACGTTACTGCTACCTCACTGACAGCAGGCATCTCCTGCTGCTTACTACCTCACTGACAGCAGCATCTCCTGCTGCTACTACTACCTCACTGACAGCAGCATCTCCTGCTGCTACTACTACCTCACTGACAGCAGCATCTCCTGCTGCTACTACTACCTCACTGACAGCAGCATCTCCTGCTGTTACTACTGCCTCACTGACAGCAGCATCTCCTGCTGTTACTACTGTCTCACTGACAGCAGCATCTCCTGCTGCTACTACTTCTACCTCACTGACAGCAACATCTCCTGCTGTTACTGTGGTAGTAGGTTGGTAGACAGCAACCACCCAGGGAGGTACTACCGTCCTGCCAAGTGAGTGTAAAACGAAAGCCTGTAATTGATTTACTTGATGGTAGGATTGCTGGTGTCTTTTTTCTGTCTCATAAACATGCAAGATTTCCGGTACGTCTTGCTACTTCTACTTACACTTAGGTCACACTACACATACATGTACAAGCATATATATACACACCCCTCTGGGTATTCTTCTATTTTCTTACTAGTTCTTGTTCTTGTTTATTTCATATATTATATACATATATATATGTATATGTGTATATATATATATATACAGAGTATATATATATATATATATATATATATATATATATATATATATGTGTGTGTGTGTGTGTATAAGATATCTCGTACAGTATTATTGGCTTTATGTTGGATTTTATATACATTTCATTAAAATAAGATTTCCTGAGGATTACTATTATTACGCCAACCTTTCTGACCAACGTTGTTATGCTCTAACCAAGAGGAAACTATCTGGGCAGTAGTAAACCCATGGAGTGTATCACTTGGCAAGGAAGGTAAGAGACAACTTGTGTAGGGTGGTCACGCCAATTCAGCAGTACTGGTACATATCTCTACATTGGTCGTACTACGTCTCTGGCAATACTGCAACACGCCCCTGTTTTTGAAGTGGCGAGCACTGGAAGTGGAAGAAGGGAAGGGGTGGATGACAGCGGGACGATGACAGCGGGGTGATGAGAGCTGGACATGGAGAGTGGGGAGATGAGTGGATGGCAGGAGACTAGAGAAAATAGGTTGGTCATCAAAGGAGTGCATAGCAGTACAGAAGCTGAATAAGGGAACAAAGACGTGAGGTGCAGAAAATGAGAGAGAGAGAGAGAGAGAGAGATAGAGCTGTGGCTTGAGAAAGAGATGGCACTCTCCTTATGCAAACGAAGGGAGGCACTAGAAATGAAGTAATGAGGAATGACACATAGAGGGAGCGTGTGAGGAGGAAGCAGCAAAGATGGAAGGAGAAGAAGAAAGAATCAAAGGGGAGGAGAGAAAGGAGAGTGTGGAAGAGCATATGAATAGGAAGGATAGAGGTAGAATGGAACTAATAACACAGTAGAAGCTACAACCAGCATAGTTACCCATTGAAGAGGTAGGTAAGTGGTTGATGGAGTAGACAAGGTAGACAGGCATTGAACAGCAAGACAGGAGCTGTAAGAACAGGCAGAATAGTGGATAATGAGTCAGGATAACTGGTGAAGTAACAGCTGTTAGGAGAGGTTGTGAGTAAGCTTTCCCAAGGACAAGACGCCTATCAAGGGACTGGTCATTATTACTGATGGAATGAACACATTATCTCTAGGCTGAGGAACTGATTACTTCAAACTCTCTCTCTCTCCCTCTCTCTCTCTCTCTCTCTCTCTCTCTCTCTCTCTCTCTCTCTCTCTCTCTCTCTCTCTCTCTCTCTCTCTCTCTCTCTCTCTCTCTCTCTCTCTCTCTCTCTCTCTCTCTCTCTGTTGGTTTGACAGAATTACTTTGCCGTTCAAACGTTTCGACAATAATCAATGGACTTCTAAACCATTTATGTAACGCCATGACACTGCTGGTACAGAGATGACAGACACCTTGGAGGTGACTGGTGAACTTAGTCACCATCTCTGTCTCTTGTTCTCTAGGGAATACATGTGCCTTCTGCCTCGTCGTTCTGAGTCTGTATGACAGTGGAGGTTTGCCACTCTTATACAAATTCTAATATCGTCTTCAAAGGATAATATGTGCTATGATTAATGTCTGTCTATGTCAGTGCGTCCTAATGTCGTTGCTTTAAAATACACAGTTGACAGCGAGGCAACCAAGTTGATAAGACACATTGCAAGAGTTAGGTATCTTTATTCCGGAATAAAGATACCTAACTTTTGCATATGTGTCTTGCTTATCAACTTGTCGGTATTATATACCACTGCCATAATCAATAATATTAGTAGAGGTGGAAGTAGAGGGTTGCTACAGCCTCAGCATAACTGCTGCTAACCAGCTCTGCTACATTATTTCTTCACACTCGAGTATTGTCATCACAACAGAGGTAGTTGTGCTTAACGTCTTCCACCCAATTCCATCTCCTCAAAATTTCACATTATTTTTCAGTATGGTATTGTATATTTTTTTCTGTTTTCTTTTTTGCGCCGGCAGTGGCCAAGGGAGTGAAGGGTAGAGAAAGAGCCTTTCGTTTTTCTATTATTTTCTCATACACATAGACAATACGGTATAGTTGTTAATCTAGAGAGCAGTAGATAGTGTTCTTCAGTGTACTTCAAGTAACCTTCAAACACCATAAAAAATACCTTATTATCAACGTCCGTACAGTCACCACGCTGCAAGACAGAAAAATACTCTCCTAATTTAATCTATTGTATGAGCTGATCTAAATATTTTGCCATAGAGTGAATTCTCAGAGGTCCTGTGTCCAGGTAGGATAGACACTTGAGGCACCGTCACTGCCCCAAGTCTCGCCCAACATTCCAAATGGCGTAACTCCGACAAGAGGCAACAGACACAACTGCAGAGAGGAACTTTAATGAGACGTGTCAATAAAGTTGTTCCTTGCGGTTGTTTCCTGAAAGCGAGCCATCACCAGCATCTCACTAACTGTGTACAACTACTGGTCCTTAGGAGTCCCAAGAGCTGTCTTATATAAAACTCGCAAAACACAAGCATTTGTGTGTCACATCGAACATCTGTTCCTGGCGGCCTATTAAATCAACACTCTTCCTCTCAAAAACTCTTTCTGCTCTTAACTCCTATTCCAGTTTCCATCATTGAAGTGCCTCTCGAATTTTGAGAGTCAATGAGTCGCCAGACTCATTGACTCTCGGGTTTTAGCACTGCACCATCATTCCTGGATACCAAACCCAACGGAATACGTATATATGAGGAGTATTACGGAGTACTGTATTAAAATATTAATATATAAAATAACGCTCCATATATAATGTCATGTTCCGTGTAGTATACTGAAGGTGGACGTGTATTATTCCCTAAAAGTGAACGCGTTTTATTCCTGCCAGTCAGGCAGTGGCCAGGACAGGAGCAGATGAGAGGTGTGTTTAGTCCCGTACGTGTAGGAACGCAGCTGGGTGAAGTAGTCATGGGTTGCTGTTAGTTTGAGTAGGTAATTTTTGTAAGTTTTTTAGTGTAAACTATACGTGTTTGTGTTTAAGTGCTGTCATGTTTATTTGTAAATCCCTAGTATGCAGAGGCTTGTGTTTTGGAGAGTATTTAACGTTTCCACTATAGGCTACGTAGCCTACGGGAAGGAAGTGGGGTCGCGGAGCCTCCCTGTTCATAAATGTTCATTTATTTTGTTCAACTCATTAGTATCAGTGTGCTAGTGAGTTAATGTGGACTGGAGTGTGGTGGTTTTTGTAGTAGTTATAAGTTGTATATAAGTTACTATTAAAATAGATACATTTTTACATAGGTGAGTTTTTTGCCTTCCTTCCTAATATTAATTAATATTGTTTAATATATAAGTACATGCTGGTCCAAGCTCGCTGGGTTTTTCACAGTAATTTTATAAGACCTAGACTCAGTGTCAGCAACCTTCAGCAGCCAGCAACATTTTGTTTAAGTTACGACATCAGAGTCGCAACAAGTGCCAGTACCAGTGACACCACCAGTGCCAGTGACACTGCCAGTGCCAGTAACACCACCAGTGCCAGTGACACTGCCAGTGCCAGTGACACCACCAGTGCCAGTGACACTGCCAGTGCCAGTGACACTGCCAGTGCCAGTAACACCACCAGTGCCAGTGACACTGCCAGTGCCAGTGACACTGCTCACAAGACTTTCTCTCGTCTCGTCTACTTTAGTGTTGGTTATCCTGATATCTCATGAAGCTCTTAACAGACCTTCCTTCACCACCTGTAACCTTGATATATTGTAATAATTAATAATAATAATAATAATAATAATAATAATAATAATAATAATAGTACTATTCTTAATAATAATAACTACAACAACAGTCAGTATATATTACCAGCAGCAGCACCACCACCAGCACCACCAGCACCACCAGCACCACCAGCACCACCAGCACCAGCACCACCAACACCACCAGCACCACCAGCACCACCAGCACCACCAGCACCACCAACACCAGCACCACCAGCACCACCAGCACCACCAGAACCACCAGCACCACCAGCACCACCAGCACCACCAGCACCACCAACAGCACCACCAGCACCACCAGCTCCAGCAGCACCACCAGCACCACCAGCACCACCAGCACCACCAGCACCACCAGCACCACCAGCACCACCAGCACCACCAACACCAGCAGCACCAGCAGCACCACCAGCACCACCACCAGCACCACCACCAGCACCACCACCAGCACCACCAGCACCACCAGCACCACCAGCACCACCACCAGCACCACCAGCACCACCAGCACCACCAGCACCACCAGCACCACCACCAGCACCACCAGCACCACCACCAGCACCACCAGCACCACCAGCACCACCAGCACCAGCGCCACCAGCACCAGCAGCACCAGCAGCACCAGCAGCACCACCAGCACCACCAGCACCACCAGCACCACCAGCACCACCAGCACCACCAGCACCACCAGCACCAGCAGCACCAGCAGCACCAGCAGCACCACCAGCACCACCAGCACCACCAGCACCACCAGCACCGCCAGCACCACCAGCACCACCAGCACCACCAGCAGCACCACCAGCACCACCAGCACCACCAGCACCACCAGCACCAGCAGCACCACCAGCACCACCAGCACCACCAGCACCAGCAGCACCAGCAGCACCAGCAGCACCACCAGCACCACCACCAGCACCACCACCAGCACCACCAGCACCACCACCAGCACCACCAGCACCACCAGCACCACCACCAGCACCACCAGCACCACCAGCACCACCAGCTCCACCAGCACCACCAGCACCACCAGCACCACCAGCACCACCAGCACCGCCAGCACCACCAGCACCACCAGCACCACCAGCACCGCCAGCACCACCAGCACCGCCAGCACCACCAGCACCACCAGCACCACCAGCACCACCAGCACCACCAGCAGCACCACCAGCACCACCAGCAGCACCAGCAGCACCACCAGCACCACCAGCAGCACCACCAGCACCACCAGCAGCACCACCAGCACCACCAGCACTACCAGCAGCACCACCAGCACCACCAGCACCATCAGCACCACCAGCACCAGGACCAGCAACATCAGGACCAGCAACACCAGCACTACCAGCAACACCAGCACCATCAGCACCACCAGCACCCCCAGCACCAATAGCACCACCAGCACCACCAGCACCAGCAGCACCAGCAGCACCACCAGCAGCACCAGCAGCACCACCAGCACCACCAGCAGCACCAGCAGCACCACCAGCTCCACCAGCACCACCAACACCAGGACCAGCAACACCAGCACTACCAGCAACACCAGCACCATCAGCAGCACCAGCAGCACCAGCAACACCAGCATCAGCATCACCAGCACCACCAGCACCACCAACCCCACCAGCAGAAGCAACACCAGCACCAGCACCACCAGCACCACCAACCCCACCAGCAGAAGCAACACCAGCACCATCAGCAACACCAGCAGCAGCAACACTAGCACCAGCAACACCAGCACCACCAGCACCAGCAGCAGCAGCACCAGCAACACCACCACCACTAGCACCACCAACACCACCACTACCAGCACCACCAGTACTAGCAACATCAGCAGCACCAGCAGCAGCACCAACATCACCAGCAGCACCAACAAAAGCATGAGCAACAACACCAACATCACCAGCAGCGGCACCAGCAACAGCACCAGCAGCACCAGCAGCGGCACCAGCAGCACCAGCAACACCAGCACCACCAGCAGCAGCAGAAACACCACCAGCACCAGCACCACCAACACCACCACTACCAGCACCACCAGTACCAGCAACATCAGCAGCACCAGCAGCACCACCAGCAGCACCAGCAGCACCAACAACAGCACCAGCATCAGCACCAACATCACCAGCAGCGGCACCAGCAACAGCACCAGCAGCACCAGCAGCTCAAGTGCTGGAATAATGTCACTGGCTTAACTACCGTATTGTTGACATGTTGTATACATGTATACAATTCTTTAATTTCGTGAAACAGTCTTGACACGGCAGTTCTCTTTATTATTATACCAAATGATTACATTCACAACAATAACTTTTGAAGAGGTGGATCGGTAAGCCAGCGGAAGGCCTCGATCAGATAAGAACATAAGAACATAAGAAAGGAGGAACACTGCAGGAGGCCTGTTGGCCCATACTAGGCAGGTCCTTTACAATTCATCCCACTAACAAAACATTTGCCCAACCCAATTTTCAATGCCACCCAAGAAATAAGCTCTGATGTGAAAGTCCCACTCAAATCCAACCCCTCCCACTCATGTACTTATCCAACCTAACCATACCCCCGGCTGGGATTGAACCCGCGGTCATAGAGTCTCAAAACTCCAGCCCGTCGCGTTAGCCACTAGACCAGCTAGCCACAATAAGATTCGTCCAACTAGGTATATTTCTACACCATAGGAAGGTTAGCACAGGCACCTCTGTGACCACAAATGCAAGTTTTTACAGACGAATCTCCAGCTAGCGTGGCCGTGGTGCCTATGCTAACCTTCCTATGGTGTAGAAATATACCTAGTTGGATGAATCTTATTGTGGCTAGCTGGTCCAGTGGCTAACGCGACGGGCTGGAATTTTGAGACTCTATGACCGCGGGTTTAATCCCGACCGGAGGTATGGTTTGTTTGCAATCGTGTCATTACGATTTCTTGAGTTATCCAACCTAAATTTGAAACTACCCAAAGTCCTAGCCTCAATAACCCAACTAGGTAGACTGTTCCACTCATCAACTACCCTATTTCCAAACCAATACTTTCCTATGTCCTTTCTAAATCTAAACTTATCTAATTTAAATCTATTACTGCGGGTTCTCTCTTGGAGAGACATCCTCAAGACCTTATTAATATCTCCTGTATTAATACCTATCTTCCACTTATACACTTCGATCAGGTCTCCCCTCATTCTTCGTCTAACAAGAGAATGTAACTTAAGAGTCTTCAATCTTTCTTCATAAGGAAGATTTCTAATGCTATGTATTAATTTAGTCATCCTACGCTGAATGTTTTCTAACGAATTTATGTCCATTCTGTAATATGGAGACCAGAACTGAGCTGCATAATCTAGGTGAGGCCTTACTAATGATGTATAAAGCTGCAGTATGACCTCTGGACTTCTGTTGCTTACACTTCTTGATATAAATCCCAGTAATCTATTTGCCTTATTACGTACGCTTAGGCATTGCTGTCTTGGTTTAAGGTTGCTGCTCACCATAACCCCCAAGTCACTTTTCGCAATCTGTATGGCTAAGTTCTACATCATTTAACTTATAAGTACTAGGTTATGGACACTCCCAAGCTTCAGAACCTTGCATTTATCTACATTGAACTGCATCTGCCACTTTTCTGACCAAGAATAGAGTTTGTTTAAATCCTCCTGAAGTTCCATAACATCTACGTTTGAATCAATTATCCTACCTATCTTTGTGTCATCGGCGAATTTGCTCATATCACTAGTAATTCCCTCATCAAGATCATTGATATATATTATAAACAACAACGGGCCCAAGACTGATCCCTGTGGAACGCCACTTGTTACAGATCCCCACTCGGATTTAACCCCATTTATGGACACTCTCTGCTTCCTGTCAGTGAGCCATGACTCGATCCACGAGAGCACTTTTCCCCCAATGCCATGAGCTGCCACTTTCTTTAACAGTCTATGGTGCGGAACTCTATCAAAAGCCTTACTAAAATCTAAGTAAATAATATCAAATTCTTTATCGTGGTCAACAGCCTCAAAAGCTTTACTGAAGAAAGTTAATAAATTAGTTAGACAAGACCGGCCTCTTGTGAATCCATGCTGAGTATCATTAATCAAGCTATGCTTATCGAGATGGCTTCTTATAATCTCAGCTATAATTGACTCTAGTAAATTGCCTACAATTGAGGTCAGGCTTATTGGGCGGTAATTTGACGGTAACGACTTGTCCCCTGTTTTAAAAATAGGAATTACATTAGCCATCTTCCACATATCAGACACTACACCTGTTTGAAGAGATAAATTAAAAATATTAGTTAATGGTTCACAGAGTTCCATTTTGCATTCCTTAAGAACCCTTGAAAAAACCTCATCAGGACCCGGCGACTTATTTTGCTTCAGTCTGTCTATCTGCTTCACAACCATTTCACTAGTGACTGTGATGTTACATAATTTATCTTCTTCTAGCCCACTATAAAAATTAATTACTGGAATATTGTTAGTGTCTTCCTGTGTAAAAACTGAGAGAAAATAATTATTTAAAATCGAGCACATTTCATTCTCTTTGTCAGTAAGGTGCCCATAGTTATTTTTAAGGGGACCTATCTTATCTCTAACTTTTGTTCTATAGACCTGGAAAAAACTTTTTGGGTTAGTTTTAGAATCCCTAGCAACTTTAATTTCATAGTCCCTTTTAGCTTTTCTTATCCCCTTTTTAATGTCCCTCTTAATGTCAATATACGGATTCATAAGATGACCCTCACCTCTTTTGATACGCCTATAAATTCCTTTCTTATGCCCTAGGAGATATTTGAGCCTATTATTCATCCATTTTGGGTCATTTCTATTTGATCTAATTTCTTAATATGGGATAAACGTTCTTTGAGCAGCATGTATAGTGTTCAGAAAACTGTCATATTGATAGCTCACTTCGTTACCCCAGTCAACAGATGATAAGTGTTCTCTAAGCCCATCGTAATCTGCTAAGCGAAAATCTGGGACTGTTACTGAGTTATCGCTACTATCGTACTTCCATTCAATGCTAAATGTAATTGATTTGTGGTTGCTAGCACCCAGTTCCTCTGAAATTTCTAAATTATTAACAAGGGATTCATTGTTTGCCATAACTAAGTCAAGCAGGTTATTTCCCCTTGTAGGTTCTGTCACAAACTGCTTCGAAAAACAATCCTGAACTACTTCTAAGAAGTCGTATGATTCTAAATTCCCAGTCAAGAAATTCCAATCAATATGACTAAAGTTTAAGTCTCCTAGAATTACTACATTATCGTGCCTTGTGGCCTTAACAATTTCCTCCCATAGTAGTCTCCCTTGGTCCCTATCTAAGTTTGGGGGACGGTATATCACTCCTAAAATCAGTTTTTCATGCCCCTCTGAAAATTCTATCCAAACAGACTCTGTATGTGTTACTTCAAACTTAATACCCGTTTTTATGCAACAGTTCAAGCGATCTCGGACATACAATGCCACCCCATCCCCCTTCCCGATACTTCTATCTACTTGGAACAATTTAAAACCCTGAATATGACATTCCGCAGGCATGTCCCGACTTTTTGAATTAAACCACGTCTCAGTTAAGGCAAGTACATCAATGTTACCTGCACTAGCAACTAATCTCAACTCGTCCATCTTATTCCTAGCACTACGGCTATTAGCATAATAAACATTGAAAGACTCTCCTTTCTCTTTACCCTTCCTGCTCATTTCTGTTTTTCTACTAAACCTATTACTGTCCTTATCACCCAAAGTCCCTGGCTTTTCAATATCTACCTCGTTCTGCTTATTACTAGTTCCCCTAGAACTCGTAATATTACTACACTGGGACTTCACTGTTTTCCTGCCAAAACCCATACCACTAACTATTCCTAGTTTAAAGTCCTAACTGCTCCCTCCACTGCAGTTGCCAGTTCTACCACCCCAGACCTAGATAAGTGAACCCCATCCCTGGCATACATGTCATTTCTGCCATAGAAGAGGTCGCAGTTGTCAATGAATGTTACCGCATTTTCCTTACCGTATTTGTCCAGCCAGCAATTGACACCAATTGCCCTGGACAACCATTCATTTCCAACTCCTCTCCTTGGCAAAATACCACATATGACAGGGTTCCCACCCTTACTCCTAATTATTTCTATTGCTGACCTATACCTGCTAATCAGGTCTTCACTCCTACTTCTGCAAACATCGTTGCCTCCAGCACTGAGACAGATAATAAGATTGCTCCCATTACCTCTCATGATGTCATCCAGACGGCTAACAATATCCTCCATCCCAGCCCCAGGAAAGCAAACTCTCTGTCTCCTACTCCTGTCCTTCAAGCAGAACGCCCTATCCATATACCTAACTTGGCTATCCCCAACAACAACAATATTCTTACCTTCCTTGGTGTCGTTCGTCGTGATGTTCCCAGTAGTCGACTCACATTCGTTGGGTAGCACTGAGAACGTATTAGATGTTTCCACAACAGTTTCCACGGCAGTCTCTTTCTTCTTCATCGTTTCTACCTTTCCATTCGTCTTCTTGATCGTCAACTTCGTTCCCTGCTGTCCAGCCACTGACCAGTTTCCCTTCTTGACCTGAGGACTCAAAACAGGAGGACTACTACGAATCTTCTTGTTTTCCTCGGTCAGTCGCCGAATCTCCATCTTCGCCATCCTCAATTCTTCCTTAAGCTGTTGGTAAAGTTGCTCGATGGAGGGCATCTTGCTTCAGTTCGTAGAGAGCGCGCAAACAGGTCTTCACAGAGCTAAGTACACGTCACCACTGAGTACACGTCACCACACACCAAACACCAAACACCCCAGCTGTGGATTATCATATTACTAACACCTGACAAACATTATACCCACCTCAACTTCAACAATTTTCCTTCCATTTTATAAACATCAAGATAAACACATAAACATCTTCTTGTGTTGGGGAGAAAAAATATCGAGTGAATTTAGGTAATGTGAAGATTCCCATTTTTTCACGAAATTTCTGTAAATTAAAGTTTGGGTGAGACCAGTATGAAACGTGTTTATTGTTGCTATTATTAATATTTTAATTTTAATTTTTAATTAGCAATTACATTCTCAGGTGTGTCAGGTGTGTCCATAACAGTGATTGTCAGGTACGTCCATAACAGTGACTGTCAGATGTGTCCATAACAGTGATTTTCAGGTGTGTCCATAACAGTGATTGTCAGATGTGTCCATAACAGTGATTGTCAGGTGTGTCCATAACAGTGATTGTCAGGTGTGTCCATAACAGTGATTGTCAGGTGTGTCCATAACAGTGATTGTCAGGTGTGTCCATAACAGTGATTGCCAGGTGTGTCCATAACAGTGATTGTCAGATGTGTACATTACATGTTGCCCACACATGTGCCTGTATCTCCTGGACACACATTGCCCACATATGTACTTGGACACATGTTGCCCACATATGTACTTGGACACATGTTGCCCACATATGTACTTGGACACATGTTGCCCACATATGTACTTGGACACATGTTGCCCACATATGTACTTGGACACATGTTGCCCACATATGTACCTGGACACATGTTGCCCACATATGTACTTGGACACATGTTTGCCCACATATGTACTTGGACACATGTTGCCCACATATGTACCTGGACACATGTTGCCCACATATGTACTTAGACACATGTTTACCTCACTTTCAAGTTATTAAAACTAGAGAAGTGACCAATGTTTCCAGTGAGAGGCAATACGGTTTATCAGTGTTACGTTTACGAAAATATCATTTTATGTTGTTCTTCTCTCTTTCTCTCCTGGGAGTTCACTGGACCAGTGACGCTGTGGACCGGTGACTGGTGCCTCGTAGACCGACAGTCTCTGCACCATTACTTTGAGAATCACTGGTCTACAGTGTAGAATAATAATAATAATAATAATAATAATAATAATAATAATAATAATAATAATAATAATAATAATAATAATAATAATAATAATAATAATAATAATAACAATAATAATAATAACAATAATAATTGTTATTATAATCTTTATTTTTAAAAGTATATGTACAACGTATAGTCCAGAGCTGATATCAATGACTTATTATATAGCAAGCTCCTTGTTATTCGTTAACTAGTGCTATCCCTTATCAGTGCTCCTGTGTTAAGTAAAAGGACACAAGTGCAACTAATGTGACATTTCATTGTGGCAACTTTTCGCTCTCCAGGAGCTTTATCAAGAGAAACGTTGGAGAGCGAAACGTTGCCACAATAAATGTCACATTAGTTGCACTTGTGTCCTTTTACTTTACATATTGTCGGTAATTCTACCAACTTTATTACATTGCTCCTGTGTTGCTGACTTATCAGTGTTTCTGTGTTGCTGACTTATCAGTGTTCCTGTGTTGCTGACTTATCAGTGTTCCTGTGTTGCTGACTTATCAGTGTTTCTGTGTTGCTGACTTATCAGTGTTCCTGTGTTGCTGACTTATCAGTGTTCCTGTGTTGCTGACTTATCAGTGTTCCTGTGTTGCTGACTTATCAGTGTTCCTGTGTTGCTGACTTATCAGCGTTCCTGTGTTGCTGACTTATCAGTGTTCCTGTGTTGCTGACTTATCAGTGTTCCTGTGTTGCTGACTTATCAGTGTTCCTGTGTTGCTGACTTATCAGTGTTCCTGTGTTGCTGACTTATCAGCGTTCCTGTGTTGCTGACTTATCAGTGTTCCTGTGTTGCTGACTTATCAGTGTTCCTGTGTTGCTGACTTATCAGTGTTCCTGTGTTGCTGACTTATCAGTGTTTCTGTGTTGCTGACTTATCAGTGTTCCTGTGTTGCTGACTTATCAGTGTTCCTGTGTTGCTGACTTATCAGCGTTCCTGTGTTGCTGACTTATCAGTGTTCCTGTGTTGCTGACTTATCAGCGTTCCTGTGTTGCTGACTTATCAGTGTTCCTGTGTTGCTGACTTATCAGTGTTCCTGTGTTGCTGACTTATCAGTGTTCCTGTGTTGCTGACTTATCAGTGTTCCTGTGTTGCTGACTTATCAGTGTTCCTGTGTTGCTGACTTATCAGCGTTCCTGTGTTGCTGACTTATCAGTGTTCCTGTGTTGCTGACTTATCAGTGTTCCTGTGTTGCTGACTTATCAGTATTCCTGTGTTGCTGACTTACCAGTGTTCCTGTGTTGCTGACTTATAAGCGTTCCTGTGTTGCTGACTTATCAGCGTTCCTGTGTTGCTGACTTATCAGTGTTCCTGTGTTGCTGAAAGGAACACTGAAGGTCACTTCAGCAAGTGACGCCCAGGTAATCTTAAATACGTAAGACAACAGTGCTTAGAAGTCTCTCACAGTACTGTTTCCAGTACTAGAGAAGAGCAGACCGACAGCATCCCCCACCACCCTGACCAGCATGATCCACGCCCATGCTTCGCCACACCCACGCCACGCCTCGCCGCGCCACGCCACGCCTCACCTACATCACAATAGATCAGGTGACCTCGCTTACACGAGGCTTAATCCTAACGTGAACATTCTGACTTTAGCAGTTACCTCTGTTACATACTTCCAGTAGTGGATATATCAGAGGTGTGAACAAGGCCTCAGGACCCACACACTTCATACTGAGCACTGTAGTTTAATCTTTATCAACAGACTGTACTGAGGGTGACCGTGGAGTCAATGGCCTTCTGTTTTTACTCTCACCCACTCGGTATAACGAGACTCGCTCAGTATAACGAGACTCGGGGCGCACTCACATGTCAAACTGTAAGAGTGGAAGCTGGAAAAATGCAAAGATCAAAAGGAATTTTTAAATCTGTTTTATATTTCCCGACACACACACACACACACACACACACATCCCTCACTCTCCCAAACATGCACACACACATACTCAAGCACACATACACATACTCCCCCATCCCCTAACCACCTCTCCCCCTCCCCCTCCCCCTCCCCCTAGCTACCTACCCCTCCCACAAACCATCTAACCCCCTCCCCCAAACCAGCTACCCCCCCTCCCCCCAACCACCTCTCCCCCTCCAATAACCATCCTCCCTCTCCCCCATAACCATCCATCCCCCTCCCCCTAACCATCTATTCCCCTCCCCCTAACCATCTCTCCCCCTTCCTTCTGTGGTGCAATGGGGCAACCTAGAACTAGGATGAGAGCCAAGGGCCTGATGGACGAATCTGGGAGGGAGGACTGGGAGGAAGAGCTCAAAAAAAAGAGAGGAAGACTGGGGAAGGAGGCTAGATGAGCTTGCAAGGAAGATGGAGGAGAGGTTAGCAGCAGAGTGCAGAAATTGGGAGCAACATGCCACAGTAGCAGAAACCAAGATACAGAGATTAGAAGAGGAGCTGAGAAATCTGAAACAGCCTAGAGATAAAGATAATACAGAAGTAGCATCAGCAATGTTTACATCAGACACAGACAAAGGGTCTGAAGGGAGCATGGAAGCTAAAATGTATGCAGAGGTCCTGTCAAACCCACACGGGGGTAAAACAAAGACAGGGAGCACACTAGGACAGCATGAGAGGTTGGATGACATTGAAGGAACTAGGACATGTGCAGGGACCTTACCAGACACTTGTGGGGGCCAGAAGCAGGTGAGCAGGAAGGACAAACCAGTGAGCATAGGGGCCACAGCTAGGGAAGGGATTGAAGGAAGGAACACTCCACGGGAAGGAACTAAAACACCTCGGAGGATGCAATGGGAGTCACAGTGAGAGGCAGAAAGGGAGAGATCAGATTTTGTCTATGGGCTAGACGAAGCTGAAGGGGAAACTTACGATGAAAGAAAACAGGAGGAGAAAAAAGTGATTGAAGGTATCATGAAGTTGATAGGCAAGAAAGACATGACCCAGGTGGCAAATTTTTGGAGAATTGGGTGGTTCACAAAGAGAAGGAAACGGCCTCTCAAAGTAATTTTCAAGGCAGAATCAACTCGAACCACGATCCTGCAGGAGAAAGCATGGCTGAGAGGCAAACAGGAGTTCAAGAGTGTGTACCTCGATCGAGACAGAACACAGGAGGAAAGGATGATACTGAAAGAGAGTGCAAAAACGAAAGGAGGAATGGGAGGAAATGAAAAAGAAGAGCAGAATAATCCAGGCACAGGTGGAAGGGCAAGCACACCCCCCAGAAACACCTGCAGAAGGACTCCAACCACGACACCCCCAAGGCAACTGAACAATCTAAACCAACCATCACACACCGATCCCTCTGTTCTCTGTTCCCACCCCCTGCACCACGAACCCTACCCCTACAGGAACCCCCTATGGGAGCTCTTCCTCCACCTTCACTGCAACCCCCCACAGGCCCCCATCAGGGCTCCTGCTCTCCCAACCCCAGTATTTCCCCAGGACCACAGTTACAGTATTAGAACAGAAGTTGAAGGTTTGGTACACAAATGCAGATGGATTAACGAATAAATATGAGGAATGGCAAGAAAGAATCAATGAGAAGTCCCCACACATCATAGCAGTTACAGAAACAAAACTCACGGAGACAATAACAGATACAATCTTCCCACCAGGATACCAGATCATGAGGAAAGATAGAAGGGGCAGAGGGGGAGGAGGGGTTGCTCTGCTCGTAAAAAAACGATGGAAATTCGAGAAAATTGGAGGCATAGACGAGGCAGGAGAAAGGGACTACGTAGTAGGTACACTTCAGTCTGGGGAGCACAAGGTAGTCATTGCAGCTGGAGTTTACCTGGAGAGAGTTTCGGGGGTCAACGCCCCCGCGGCCCGGTCTGTGACCAGGCCTCCTGGTGGATCAGCGCCTGATCAACCAGGCTGTTGCTGCTGGCTGCACGCAAACCAACGTACGAGCCACAGCCCGGCTGATCAGGAACTGACTTTAGGTGCTTGTCCAGTGCCAGCTTGAAGACTGCCAGGGGTCTGTTGGTAATCCCCCTTATGTGTGCTGGGAGGCAGTTGAACAGTCTCGGGCCCCTGACACTTATTGTATGGTCTCTTAACGTGCTAGTGACACCCCTGCTTTTCATTGGGGGGATGGTGCATCGTCTGCCAAGTCTTTTGCTTTCGTAGTGAGTGATTTTCGTGTGCAAGTTCGGTACTAGTCCCTCTAGGATTTTCCAGGTGTATATAATCATGTATCTCTCCCTCCTGCATTCCAGGGAATACAGGTTTAGAAACCTCAAGCGCTCCCAGTAATTGAGGTGTTTTATCTCCGTTATGCGCGCCGTGAAAGTTCTCTGTACATTTTCTAGGTCGGCAATTTCACCTGCCTTGAAAGGTGCTGTTAGAGTGCAGCAATATTCCAGCCTAGATAGAACAAGTGACCTGAAGAGTGTCATCATGGGCTTGGCCTCCCTAGTTTTGAAGGTTCTCATTATCCATCCTGTCATTTTTCTAGCAGATGCGATTGATACAATGTTATGGTCCTTGAAGGTGAGATCCTCCGACATAATCACTCCCAGGTCTTTGACGTTGGTGTTTCGCTCTATTTTGTGGCCAGAATTTGTTTTGTACTCTGATGAAGATTTAATTTCCTCGTGTTTACCATATCTGAGTAATTGAAATTTCTCATCGTTGAACTTCATATTGTTTTCTGCAGCCCACTGAAAGATTTGGTTGATGTCCGCCTGGAGCCTTGCAGTGTCTGCAATGGAAGACACTGTCATGCAGATTCGGGTGTCATCTGCAAAGGAAGACACGGTGCTGTGGCTGACATCCTTGTCTATGTCGGATATGAGGATGTATAATCCGCCACAGAACTGCAGGAGGCCAAGAGAGGAATATGAAGAGAGCAACAGAGCAATGGTGGACACACTTGCTGAGGTGTCATGAGGAGCTCACTCCAGCAGAGCAAAGTTGCTGGTTATGGGGGATTTCAACCACAGGGAGATTGACTGGGGGAACCTGGAGCCACGTGGGGGTCCCGAAACATGGAGAGCCAAGATGTTGGATGTGGTGCTGGAAAACCTCATGCACCAACATGTTAAGGACACTACCAGAGTGAGAGGGGGGGATGAACTAGCAAGATTGGACCTTGGACCTTGTGTTCACCCTGGGCAGTTCAGACATTGAGGATATCACATATGTGAGTCCCCTAGGAGCTAGCGACCACGTGGTTCTGTGCTTTGAATACATAGTAGAGTTGCAAGTGGAGAGAGGAACAGGAGTTGAATGGGAAAAGCCTGATTATAAAAGAGGGGACTACATAGGTTTGAGGAACATCCTGCAGGAGGTTCCGTGGGACAAAGAACTGGCAGGAAAGCCAGCAAATGAAATGATGGAATATGTAACAACAAAATGCAAGGAAGCAGTGGAAAGGTTTATTCCCAAGGGCAACAGAAACAATGGGAAGACCAGAACGAGCCCCTGGTTTACCCGACGGTGTAAGGAGGCAAAAACAAAGTGCAATAGAGAATGGAAAAAGTACAGAAGGCAGAGAACACATGAAAATAGGGAGATTAGTCGCAGAGCCAGGAACGAGTATGCACAGGTAAGGAGGGAGGCCCAACGACAGTATGAAAATAACATAGCATCGAAAGTTAAGACTGACCCGAAACTGTTGTATAGCCACATCAGGAGGAAGACAACAGTCAAAGACCAGATGATCAGACTGAGGACAAAAGGTAGAGAACTCACAAGAAATTTTCAGGAGGTATGTGAGGAGCTAAACAGGAGATTTAAGGAAGTTTTTACAGTAGAGACAGGAAGGGCTGTGGGAAGACAGCACAGAAGGGAACATCAAGAGGGAATATACCAACAAGTGTTGGATGACATATGAACAACCGAGGAGGAGGTGAAGAAGCTGCTAAGTGACCTTGTCTTATTCGTCAAGAAGAGCGTTGCTATTTAAGCCAAAATCGCTAGTTTTACTTATTCGGCACGACATGTATATATATATATATATATATATATATATATATATATATATATATATATATATATATATATATATATATATATATATATATATATATATATATATATATATATATATATATATATATATATATATATATATATATATATATATATATATATATATATATATATATATATATATATATATATATATATATATATATATATATATATATATATATATATATATATATATATATATATATATGATTTACAATTTACTTTTGATTTACAATTTCACTATCTGGGTGAAATTTGAACGGCCTTTATTTCAATAATTTTAGATATTAAAGCTTTGCTAGATATATTTTGATGGATGTTACGTTATGTGTTATACCGGCACATTCTTCATTAACAGGTCATGTGTAGATGTGGTTGCTGGGGTTGAGTTACAGCTCCTGGAACCGTATCTTCGTTACAACATTTTTCAAAAAAAAAAAAAAATATCGAAGTAGAATGACCCAAAGAAAGAAATACATTTACCATTGTTCATTCAACAGCTGACTGCAACACAGCTGACACCAACACTGCTGACTGCAACACAGCTGACACCAACACTGCTGACTGCAACACATCTGACACCAACACAGCTGACTGCAACACATCTGACACCAACACAGCTGACTGCAACATATCTGACACCAACACAGCTGACTGCAACACAGCTGACACCAACACTGCTGACTGCAACACAGCTGACACCAACACTGCTGACTGCAACACAGCTGACACCAACACTGCTGACTGCAACACAGCTGACACCAACACTGCTGACTGCAACACAGCTGACACCAACACTGCTGACTGCAACACGTCTGACACCAACACAGCTGACTGCAACACATCTGACACCAACACAGCTGACTGTAACACATCTGACACCAACACTGCTGACTGCAACACATCTGACACCAACACAGCTGACTGCAACATATCTGACACCAACACAGCTGACTGCAACACATCTGACACCAACACTGCTGACTGCAACACATCTGACACCAACACTGCTGACTGCAACACATCTGACACCAACACTGCTGACTGTAACACATCTGACACCAACACTGCTGACTGCAACACATCTGACACCAACACTGCTGACTGCAACACGTCTGACACCAACACAGCTGACTGCAACACATCTGACACCAACACAGCTGACTGTAACACATCTGACACCAACACTGCTGACTGCAACACATCTGACACCAACACTGCTGACTGCAACACGTCTGACACCAACACAGCTGACTGCAACACATCTGACACCAACACAGCTGACTGCAACACATCTGACACCAACACTGCTGACTGCAACACATCTGACACCAACACAGCTGACTGCAACACATCTGACACCAACACAGCTGACTGCAACACATCTGACACCAACACTGCTGACTGCAACACATCTGACACCAACACTGCTGACTGCAACACATCTGACACCAACACAGCTGACTGTAACACATCTGACACCAACACTGCTGACTGCAACACATCTGACACCAACACTGCTGACTGCAACACATCTGACACCAACACAGCTGACTGCAACACATCTGACACCAACACTGCTGACTGCAACACATCTGACACCAACACAGCTGACTGCAACACATCTGACACCAACACTGCTGACTGCAACACATCTGACACCAACACAGCTGACTGCAACACATCTGACACCAACACAGCTGACTGCAACACATCTGACACCAACACAGCTGACTGCAACATATCTGACACCAACACAGCTGACTGCAACACATCTGACACCAGCACTGCTGACTGCAACACATCTGACACCAACACAGCTGACTGCAACACATCTGACACCAACACTGCTGACTGCAACACATCTGACACCAACACTGCTGACTGCAACACATCTGACACCAACACAGCTGACTGCAACACATCTGACACCAACACTGCTGACTGCAACACATCTGACACCAACACTGCTGACTGCAACACATCTGACACCAACACAGCTGACTGCAACACATCTGACTCCAACACTGCTGACTCCAACACTGCTGACTGCAACACATCTGACACAACCACAGCTGTCTGCAACACATCTGACACCAACGCTGCTGACTGCAACACATCTGACACAACCACAGCTGATTGCAACACATCTGACACAACCACAGCTGACTGCAACACATCTGACACCACCACAGCTGACTGCATCACATCTGACACCACCACAGCTGACTGCAACACATCTGACACCACCACAGCTGACTGCAACACATCTGACACCACCACAGCTGAGTGCAACACATCTGACACAACCACAGCTGACTGCAACACATCTGACACAACCACAGCTGACTGCAACACATCTGACACCACCACAGCTGACTGCAACACATCTGACACCACCACTGCTGACTGCAACACTTCTGACACCACCACAGCTGACTGCAACACATCTGACACCACCACAGCTGACTGCAACACATCTGACACCACCACAGCTGACTGCAACACATCTGACACCAACACTGCTGACTGCAACACATCTGACACAACCACAGCTGACTGCAACACATCTGACACCACCACAGCTGACTGCAACACATCTGACACCACCACAGCTGACTGCAACACATCTGACACCACCACAGCTGACTGCAACACATCTGACACCACCACAGCTGACTGCAACACATCTGACACCACCACAGCTGACTGCAACACATCTGACACCACCACAGCTGACTGTAACACACCTGACACCAACACAGCTGACTGCAACACATCTGACACCACCACAGCTGACTGCAACACATCTGACACCACCACAGCTGACTGCAACACATCTGACACCACCACAGCTGACTGCAACACATCTGACACCACCACAGCTGACTGCAACACATCTGACACCACCACAGCTGACTGCAACACATCTGACACCACCACAGCTGACTGCAACACATCTGACACCACCACAGCTGACTGTAACACACCTGACACCAACACAGCTGACTGCAACACATCTGACACCACCACAGCTGACTGCAACACATCTGACACCACCACAGCTGACTGCAACACATCTGACACCACCACAGCTGACTGCAACACATCTGACACCACCACAGCTGACTGCAACACATCTGACACCACCACAGCTGACTGCAACACATCTGACACCACCACAGCTGACTGCAACACATCTGACACCACCACAGCTGACTGTAACACACCTGACACCAACACAGCTGACTGCAACACATCTGACACCACCACAGCTGACTGCAACACATCTGACACCACCACAGCTGACTGCAACACATCTGACACCACCACAGCTGACTGCAACACATCTGACACCACCACAGCTGACTGCAACACATCTGACACCACCACAGCTGACTGCAACACATCTGACACCACCACAGCTGACTGCACCACATCTGACACCACCACAGTCGTAAATACATAATTAGCTCGTTAATTAGTTGGGTACGTGCAGTGTTCTAATTATAATGGTGTACCATAGTCCATTTAAATATTAGTTAAGTTCACCTGAGAGGCAGGTGAGTCTTGCCTGACTTAATATCCTCAACCAGATGCTGTGACACACGCGGGTTTAGCGCTTCCTCATGGCTAAAATAAATCTATTATAAGTAACGTTGTAATCTACACGGCTCACGAGTGATGTGTGGTTGGTCTGAAGTGAATGATTGTTTTTTTGTCCAGAGAGAGAGATAGAGAGAAGAGGTAGAGAGTGGTGGTAGAAAAAAGAGAGGAGATAGAGCGATGAAGGAGGTAGAAAGACAAAGAAGAAGGAGGAAAGCTGATAAGAAGGGTGAAAGAAAAAATAATCTGTCGAGTATGATACATTTAATTCAACGTTCGTCACACAACCATTTGTCAAGTTCTCTCTACCAGTGAACAGGCACTTCAGAGTGTAGCAGTTCTGGGGCCCCACTGCTGCGCTTATTGTCCAGTTTAACTCGTCAGTCACATGGAAGCTGGCTACTTCAGCCAAGATGACGTTACTTCAGCATACCTGGGTGAGTGGCAGACTTCCACACACACTGATCATGACTCTGGTACGATTTTAAATAGTCTTTCCTCTGATCATTAATATTGTACATAGTGTAGTATATATTGTTGAAGGAATATATGTATTTATTTTATTAACACATCGGCAGCTTCCCACCAAGGTAGGGTGGCCCAAAAAAAGAAAAAAAATTCACCATCCTTCACTCCATCACTGTCTTGGCAGAGGCGCACTTACACTATAGTTATAAAAGTGCAACATTAACACCCTTCCTTCAGAGTGGAAAACACGGGTGAATAAATCTACCCTGTCCTCGCTGTGTCCCGCTGAGTGCTTTGTTTCCTGACTTATTTACGACCAGGTGCCACAGGCCATTGAACTACCACCACCTGCCTTGTTAGTCGTTGCTGCCTGATGTTGTATTCCAGTCTGGTACTGTCAAATGATCTGTTGCAGTCAAGCACTGTCAAGTCTGCCTGTTATTCTTGACTGACTCATCCCTCAGCCTGGCTGGCTCAGGGCAGAATGGGAGAGGAGTCACCTACATGGGATTAGCGATTCACATATGATATTCCTACTCTCGTAAGACGCGCATTTTTTCAGATCTATGAACGCATTCAGCCTTGTCTCTGTGTTCCTCTGAACACATTCTTATTATATCCAGCATCACTTTAAGTAGGATACTTGCCAGAGATATTGGTCTGTAGTTTAACTCTGTCTATCCCATGAATATTGGAATAACTTTAGCCATTTTTCCAGGTGTCTGATAGAAAAATACAAACGCAGTATAATGTTATCATTTACTGACAGCGTTTCGCCCACACGGTGGTCTTTATCAACTCACGGGTTTGTGATTTAATAAAACCTATTTTTTGGGAAAAACGTTGTCTATAAAGGATCGCTTACACTACATCACCTGGCTTTTGTCCATCGCATCGTTATTTTATACCATTTCTCTCCGGGTGCCTCAGTTTACCTTGTACAAGTATTTAATTCAGATTACGTATAATGGTTTGTTCAGTGCTGTTGCCCCTTCCTTCAGTATTCATGGTGATACAATGTTTTCTCTGATGGATAAGTAATTTGTTCAGCAGGACAGTAAAAGTGCAGAGCAGTTTTAAATTACAGTGCTCTACCTAGAGCTTTATAAGGTCAGGAAGACTTGATAATGCTTTGTAATAAATAATTACTCTGTCAGGGAATGTTATCTGCAATATATGTCATTGTGTAGTCACTCTGGGGAGTGGAGGATGGGGAGAGAATTTCCTGTAGTCACACTGGGGAGTGGAGGATGGGGAGAGAATTTCCTGTAGTCACACTGGGGAGTGGAGGATGGGGAGAGAATTTCCTGTAGTCACACTGGGGAGTGGAGGATGGGGAGAGAATTTCCTGTAGTCACTCTGGGGAGTGGAGGATGGGGAGAGAATTTCCTGTAGTCACACTGGGGAGTGGAGGATGGGGAGAGAATTTCCTGTAGTCACTCTGGGGAGTGGAGGATGGGGAGAGAATTTCCTGTAGTCACACTGGGGAGTGGAGGATGGGGAGAGAATTTCCTGTAGTCACACTGGGGAGTGGAGGATGGGGAGAGAATTTCCTGTAGTCACTCTGGGGAGTGGAGGATGGGGAGAGAATTTCCTGTAGTCACACTGGGGAGTGGAGGATGGGGAGAGAATTTCCTGTAGTCACTCTGGGGAGTGGAGGATGGGGAGAGAATTTCCTGTAGTCACACTGGGGAGTGGAGGATGGGGAGAGAATTTCCTGTAGTCACACTGGGGAGTGGAGGATGGGGAGAGAATTTCCTGTAGTCACACTGGGGAGTGGAGGATGGGGAGAGAATTTCCTGTAGTCACACTGGGGAGTGGAGGATGGGGAGAGAATTTCCTGTAGTCACACTGGGGAGTGGAGGATGGGGAGAGAATTTCCTGTAGTCACTCTGGGGAGTGGAGGATGGGGAGAGAATTTCCTGTAGTCACACTGGGGAGTGGAGGATGGGGAGAGAATTTCCTGTAGTCACTCTGGGGAGTGGAGGATGGGGAGAGAATTTCCTGTAGTCACCCTGGGGAGTGGAGGATGGGGAGAGAATTTCCTGTAGTCACTCTGGGGAGTGGAGGATGGGGAGAGAATTTCCTGTAGTCACCCTGGGGAGTGGAGGATGGGGAGAGAATTTCCTGTAGTCACCCTGGGGAGTGGAGGATGGGGAGAGAATTTCCTGTAGTCACCCTGGGGAGTGGAGGATGGGGAGAGAATTTCCTGTAGTCACCCTGGGGAGTGGAGGATGGGGAGAGAATTTCCTGTAGTCACTCTGGGGAGTGGAGGATGGGGAGAGAATTTCCTGAAGTCACCCTAGGGAGTGGAGGATGGGGAGAGAATTTCCTGTAGTCACTCTGGGGAGTGGAGGATGGGGAGAGAATTTCCTGTAGTCACCCTGGGGAGTGGAGGATGGGGAGAGAATTTCCTGTAGTCACCCTAGGGAGTGGAGGATGGGGAGAGAATTTCCTGTAGTCACCCTGGGGAGTGGAGGATGGGGAGAGAATTTCCTGTAGTCACTCTGGGGAGTGGAGGATGGGGAGAGAATTTCCTGTAGTCACTCTGGGGAGTGGAGGATGGGGAGAGAATTTCCTGTAGTCACCCTGGGGAGTGGAGGATGGGGAGAGAATTTCCTGTAGTCACCCTGGGGAGTGGAGGATGGGGAGAGAATTTCCTGTAGTCACACTGGGGAGTGGAGGATGGGGAGAGAATTTCCTATAGTCACTCTGGGGAGTGGAGGATGGGGAGAGAATTTCCTGTAGTCACCCTGGGGAGTGGAGGATGGGGAGAGAATTTCCTGTAGTCACCCTGGGGAGTGGAGGATGGGGAGAGAATTTCCTGTAGTCACCCTGGGGAGTGGAGGATGGAGAGAGAATTTCCTGTAGTCACACTGGGGAGTGGAGGATGGGGAGAGAATTTCCTGTAGTCACACTGGGGAGTGGAGGATGGGGAGAGAATTTCCTGTAGTAACCCTGTGGAGTATAGGATGGGGAGAGAATTTACTGTAGTCACACTGGGGAGTATAGGATGGGGAGAGAATTTCGTGTAGTCACCCTGGGGAATATAAGATGGGGAGAGAATTTCCTGTAGTAACCCTGGGGAGTAGAGGATGGGGAGAGAATTTCCTGTAGTCACCCTGGGGAGTAGAGGATGGGGAGAGAATTTCCTGTAGTAACCCTGGGGAATATAAGATAGGGAGAGAATTTCCTGTAGTAACCCTGGGGAGTAGAGGATGGGGAGAGAATTTCCTGTAGTCACCCTGGGGAGTATAGGATGGGGAGAGAATTTCCTGTAGTAACCCTGGGGAGTAGAGGATGGGGAGAGAATTTCCTGTAGTCACCCTGGGGAGTATAGGATGGGGAAAGAATTTCCTGTAGTAACCCTGGGGAGTATAGGATGGGGAGAGAATTTCCTGTAGTCACCCTGGGGAGTATAGGATGGGGAGAGAATTTCCTGTAGTAACCCTGGGGAGTAGAGGATGGGGAGAGAATTTCCTGTAGTCACCCTGGGGAGTATAGGATGGGGAAAGAATTTCCTGTAGTAACCCTGGGGAGTATAGGATGGGGAGAGAATTTCCTGTAGTCACCCTGGGGAGTATAGGATGGGGAGAGAATTTCCTGTAGTAACCCTATGGAGTATAGGATGGGGAGAGAATTTCCTGTAGTCACCCTGGGGAGCATAGGATGGGGAGAGAATTTCCTGTAGTAACCCTATGGAGTATAGGATGGGGAGAGAATTTCCTGTAGTCACCCTGGGGAGCATAGGATGGGGAGAGAATTTCCTGTAGTCACCCTGGGAAGTATAGGATGGGGAGAGAATTTCCTGTAGTCACCCTGGGAAGTATAGGATGGGGAGAGAATTTCCTGTAGTAACCCTGGGAAGTATTGGATGGGGAGAGAATTTCCTGTAGTCACCCTGGGGAGTATAGGATGGGGAGAGAATTTCCTGTAGTAACCCTGTGGAGTATAGGATGGGGAGAGAATTTCCTGTAGTCACCCTGGGGAGCATAGGATGGGGAGAGAATTTCCTGTAGTCACCCTGGGGAGCATAGGATGGGGAGAGAATTTCCTGTAGTAACCCTGGGGAGTATAGGATGGGGAGAGAATTTCCTGTAGTCACCCTGGGAAGTATAGGATGGGGAGAGAATTTCCTGTAGTCACCCTGGGAAGTATAGGATGGGGAGAGAATTTCCTGTAGTAACCCTGGGGAGTATAGGATGGGGAGAGAATTTCCTGTAGTCACCCTGGGAAGTATAGGATGGGGAGAGAATTTCCTGTAGTCACCCTGGGAAGTATAGGATGGGGAGAGAATTTCCTGTAGTCACCCTGGGAAGTATAGGATGGGGAGAGAATTTCCTGTAGTAACCCTGGGGAGTATAGGATGGGGAGAGAATTTCCTGTAGTCACCCTGGGGAGTATAGGATGGGGAGAGAATTTCCTGTAGTAACCCTGGGGAGTATAGGATGGGGAGAGAATTTCCTGTAGTAACCCTGGGGAGTATAGGATGGGGAGAGAATTTCCTGTAGTAACCCTGGGGAGTATAGGATGGGGAGAGAATTTCCTGTAGTCACCCTGGGGAGTATAGGACGGGGAGAGAATTTCCTGGTTTTTTTTTTATTCCATCGTACTCATAGGAGACAGTTCTTCAATCTAGATAGAAGGAGATAGTTGTGTTCAGTAGATAGTCTGAGTGTGGACATCCAGGTGTTTGCCTGCCCCACGTACTCCCACGTACACTACTGTCGCCTCCTGGTGTTGCCTGCCCCACGTACTCCGACGTACACTGCTGTCGCCTCCTGGTGTTGCCTGCCCCACGTACTCCCACGTACACTGCTGTCGCCTCCCGGTGATGCCTGCCCCACGTACTCCCACGTACACTGCTGTCGCCTCCTGGTGTTGCCTGCCCCACGTACTCCCACGTACTCCCACGTACTCCCACGTACTCCCACGCACTCCCACGTACTCCCACGTACTCCCACGTACTCCCACGTACTCCCACGTACTCCCACGTACTCCCACGTACTCCCACGAACTCCCACGAACTCCCACGTACTCCCACGTACTCCCACGTACTCCCACGTACTCCCACGTACTCCCAAGTACTCCCACGTACTCCCACGTACTCCCACGTACTCCCACGTACTCCCACGCACTCCCACGTACTCCCACGTACTCCCACGTACTCCCACGTACTCCCACGTACTCCCACGTACTCCCACGCACTCCCACGTACTCCCACGTACTCCCACGTACTCCCACGTACTTCCACGTACTCCCACGTACTCCCACGTACTCCCACGTACTCCCACGTACTCCCACGTACAGTCCTTACTTTAACACCCACATCGGTGTAACTTACGTCTTGTCATCAATAACTTAGGATCTTTAAGTTGTTACAAAGTTGGTGTTTCAAACTTGACACAAACAACACTACTTGTTTGTTGTTTGTTGTTTGTTGTTGTTTGTTGTTTGTTGTTGTTTGTTGTTTGTTGTTTGTTGTTTGTTGTTGTTTGTTGTTGTTTGTTGTTTGTTGTTGTTTGTTGTTTGTTGTTTGTTGTTTGTTGTTGTTTGTTGTTTGTTGTTGTTTGTTGTTGTTTGTTGTTTGTTGTTTGTTGTTTGTTGTTGATTGTTGTTTGTTGCTTGTTGTTTGTTGTTTGTTGTTTGTTGCTTGTTGTTTGTTGTTTGTTGTTTGTTGTTTGTTGTTTGTTGTTTGTTGCTTGTTGTTTGTTTGCTGTTTGTTGTTTGTTGTTTGTTGTTGTTTGTTGTTTGTTGTTTGTTGTTTGTTGTTTGTTGTTTGTTGTTTGTTGTTTGTTGCTTGTTGTTTGTTGTTTGTTGTTTGTTGTCTGTTGTTGTTTGTTGTTTGTTGTTGTTTATTGTTTGTTGTTGTTTGTTGTTTGTTGTTTGTTTGTTGTTTGTTGTTGTTTGTTGTTGTTTGTTGTTTGTTGTTGTTTGTTGTTTGTTGTTTGTTGTTTGTTGTTGTTTGTTGTTGTATGTTGTTTGTTGTTGTTTGTTGTTGTTTGTTGTTTGTTGTTTGTTGCTGTTTGTTGTTTGTTGTTGTTTGTTGTTGTTTATTGTTTGTTGTTGTTTGTTGTTTGTTGTTGTTTGTTGTTTGTTGTTGTTTGTTGTTTGTTGTTGTTTGTTGTTTCTTGTTGTTTGCTGTTTGTTGTTGTTTATTGTTTGTTGTTGTTTTTTGTTTGTTGTTGTTTGTTGTTTGTTGTTGTTTGTTGTTTGTTGTTGTTTGTTGTTTGTTGTTTGTTGTTGTTTGTTGTTTGTTGTTGTTATTGTTGTTTGTTGTTTGATGTTACTGTTGTTTGTTGTTTGTTGTTATTGTTGTTTGTTGTTTGATGTTATTGTTGTTTGTTGTTTGATGTTACTGTTGTTTGTTTGTTGTTATTGTTTGTTGTTTGTTGTTGTTTGTTGTTTGTTGTTTGTTGTTTGCTTGTTGTTTGTTGTTGTTTGTTGTTTGTTGTTGTTTGTTGTTGTTTGTTGTTTGTTGTTTGTTGTTTGTTGTTTGCTTGTTGTTTGTTGTTTGTTGTTTGTTGTTGTTTGTTGTTTGTTGTTTGTTGTTGTTTGTTGTCTGTTATTTGTTGTTTGTTGTTTGTTGTTTGTTGTTTGTTGTTTGTTGTTGTTTGTTGTTTGTTATTTGTTATTTGTTATTTGTTTGTTGTTTGTTGTTTGTTGTTTGTTATTTGTTATTTGTTATTTGTTATTTGTTTGTTGTTTGTTGTTTGTTGTTTGTTGTTGTTTGTTGTTTGTTGTTGTTTGTTGTTTGTTGTTGTTTGTTGTTTGTTGTTGTTTGTTGTTTGTTGTTTGTTGTTTGTTGTTTGTTGTTGTTTGTTGTTTGTTGTTGTTTGTTGTTTGTTGTTGTTTGTTGTTTGTTGTTGTTTGTTGTTTGTTGTTGTTTGTTGTTTGTTGTTTGTTGTTTGTTGTTTGCTTGTTGTTTGTTGTTTGTTGTTTGTTGTTTGTTGTTGTTTGTTGTTTGTTGTTTGTTGTTTGTTGTTGTTTGTTGTTTGTTGTTTGTTGTTTGTTGTTTGTTTGTTGTTTGTTGTTTGTTGTTTGTTGTTGTTTGTTGTTTGTTGTTTGTTGTTTGTTGTTTGTTTGTTGTTTGTTGTTTGTTGTTTGTTGTTTGTTATTTGTTATTTGTTTGTTGTTTGTTGTTTGTTGTTTGTTGTTGTTTGTTGTTTGTTGTTTGTTGTTTGTTGTTTGTTATTTGTTATTTGTTATTTGTTTGTTGTTTGTTGTTTGTTGTTTGTTGTTGTTTGTTGTTTGTTGTTTGTTATTTGTTATTTGTTTGTTGTTTGTTGTTTGTTGTTGTTTGTTGTTTGTTGTTTGTTGTTTGTTGTTTGTTTGTTGTTTGTTGTTTGTTATTTGTTATTTGTTATTTGTTGTTTGTTGTTTGTTGTTTGTTATTTGTTATTTGTTGTTTGTTGTTTGTTTGTTATTTGTTATTTGTTATTTGTTGTTTGTTATTTGTTATTTGTTATTTGTTATTTGTTGTTTGTTGTTTGTTGTTTGTTGTTTGTTGTTGTTTGTTGTTGTTTGTTGTTTGTTGTTTGTTATTTGTTATTTGTTGTTTGTTATTTGTTTGTTGTTTGTTGTTTGTTGTTTGTTGTTTATTGTTGTTTGTTGTTGTTTGTTGTTTGTTGTTTGTTGTTTGTTATTTGTTATTTGTTATTTGTTATTTGTTTGTTGTTTGTTGTTTGTTGTTTGTTGTTTATTGTTGTTTGTTGTTGTTTGTTGTTTGTTGTTTGTGTAACTTTGATGTTTCCCGCCATGATGAGTACTTACTAGTAATATTTTATTCACTCTCCCCTCACCTTCACTCTCACCTTCACTCTCACCTTCACTCTTACCTCACCTTCACTCTCACCTTCACTCTCACCTTCACTCTCACCTTCACTCTCACCTTCACTCTCACCTTCACTCTTACCTCACCTTCACTCTCACCTTCACTCTCACCTTCACTCTCACCTTCACTCTTACCTCACCTTCACTCTCACCTTCACTCTTACCTCACCTTCACTCTCACCTTCACTCTCACCTCACCTTCACTCTCACCTTCACTCTCACCTCACCTTCACTCTCACCTTCACTCTCACCTCACCTTCACTCTCACCTTCACTCTCACCTCACCTTCACTCTCACCTTCACTCTTACCTCACCTTCACTCTCACCTTCACTCTTACCTCACCTTCACTCTCACCTTCACTCTCACCTTCACTCTCACCTTCACTCTTACCTCACCTTCACTCTCACCTTCACTCTTACCTCACCTTCACTCTCACCTTCACTCTCACCTTCACTCTCACCTTCACTCTTACCTCACCTTCACTCTCACCTTCACTCTCACCTTCACTCTTACCTCACCTTCACTCTCACCTTCACTCTCACATTCACTCTCACCTTCACTCTTACCTCACCTTCACTCTCTCCTTCACTCTTACCTCACCTTCACTCTCACCTTCACTCTCACCTTCACTCTCACCTTCACTCTCACCTTCACTCTTACCTCACCTTCACTCTCACCTTCACTCTCACCTTCACTCTCACCTTCACTCTCACCTTCACTCTTACCTCACCTTCACTCTCACCTTCACTCTCACCTTCACCTTCACTCTCACCTTCACTCTTACCTCACCTTCACTCTCACCTTCACTCTTACCTCACCTTCACTCTTACCTCACCTTCACTCTCACCTTCACTCTCACCTTCACTCTTACCTCACCTTCACTCTCACCTTCACTCTCACTTTCACTCTCACCTTCACTCTCACCTTCACTCTCACCTTCACTCTCACCTTCACCTCACCTTCACTCTCACCTTCACTCTTACCTCACCTTCACTCTTACCTCACCTTCACTCTCACCTTCACTCTCCCCTTCACTCTCACCTTAACTCTCACCTTCACTCTTACCTCACCTTCACTCTTACCTCACCTTCTCTCTCACCTTCACTCTCAACTCCACTCTCACCTTCACTCTCACCTTCACTCTCACCTTCACCCTCACCTTCACCTCACCTTCACTCTCACCTTCACTCTTACCTCACCTTCACTCTTACCTCACCTTCACTCTCACCTTCACTCTCACCTTCACTCTCACCTTCACTCTTACCTCACCTTCACCTTCACTCTCACCTTCACTCTCACCTTCACTCTCACCTTCACTCTTACCTCACCTTCACTCTTACCTCACTTTCTCTCTCACCTTCACTCTCACCTTCACTCTCACCTTCACTCTCACCTTCACTCTCACCTTCAATCTTACCTCACCTTCACTCTTACCTCACCTTCACTCTTACCTCACCTTCACTCTCACCTTCACTCTCACCTTCACTCTCTCCTCATACAGAGTAACATAAACACAACTCGTGGCTCCCAGTGGTCAACAATCTACCAAGTCTTAGGTCACGTTAATTACTCCACATAACCCCCCCGGACCAGCTTCTACCTTCATATATCCTTAATTAAATGGTAATATTACATTTATAATAAGGAAGGTCAGAACAACTCACCTATACAAACATACATATGTTAGTAGTGCGGTCGTCCACTTGTACAAGTCATCGCTGCTGACTCAAAAATACGCAAGATATTTGTATATTCCTGTCTCCCACCCATACACGACCACCATACCAAGACCTATATGACTCGACTCACGAAATCGTAATGACACGATTGTAAACAAACCATACCACGGGCGGGATTGAACCCGCGGTCAGAGAGTCTCAAAACTCCAGACCGTCGAGTTAGCCACTGGACCAGGTTCAATAGGTACCAGCACACCGTGGAATACCACACGGTACCAGGACACTGTGGAATACCACACGGTACCAGGACACTGTGGAATACTACACGGTACCAGGACACTGTGGAATACCCCACGGTACCAGGACACTGTGGAATACTACACGGTACCAGCACACCGTGGAATACCACACGGTACCAGGACACTGTGGAATACCACACGGTACCAGGACACTGTGGAATACCACACGGTACCAGGACACTGTGGAATACTACACGGTATCAGGACACTGTGGAATACTACACGGTATCAGGACACCGTGGAATACCACACGGTATCAGGACACCGTGGAATACCACACGGGGTCAGGACACCGTGGAACACCCCATGGTATCAGGACACCGTGGAATACCACACGGTATCAGGACACCGTGGAATACCACACGGTATCAGGACACCGTGGAATACCACACGGTATCAGGACACCGTGGAATACCACACGGTGAAATAGCTGATGAAATTACCTGAGCAAATTAAGCTTCGCCTGACAGTGCCTCGCACGTCACGTAAAGGCGCTCTCAAACCCACCATAAAAATTATACTTTTTAATTGAAAAGTGATAAACGTGGATAGTACACTATCGTAGCTTACACTTGAGATCGGGTTATTTACGATAACCTTCACCTCTTGCTTTCTAAATCTGTACTAACATTCTCTTACCATTTGCAAGATTACATAGTTGGGAGATCGGAGTCTTTTCCAATCCTCTGTTTACAGTTAACGTAACTGACCACTTGTTACTCCAGTACACAGACCATACCCCCGGCCGGGATTGAACCCGCGGTCATAGAGTCTCAAAAACTCCAGCCCGTTGCGGGTTCAATCCCGGCAGGGGGTATGGTTTGTTTGCAATCGTGTCATTACGATTTCTTAAGTCCAGTAGACAGATTATCACCTTGTATTATCGTGTCATTACGATTACTTGTGTTACAGAAAAATAAACACATAAGCACTATAATGTGATACTTTATCGACAACGTTTCGCCCACATAGTGGACTTTATCAAGTCACAAACAGATCTACCTGGTTGAAAGGTACGTAGGTATTTATTGGATGGAGTCAGGTGGAGAATTGTGGGTAGTGCAACATCTGGGTATCTTTATTTTAGACGTTTCGCCATCCAGTGACTTTATCAATACAAATTCTAGGAAATAACTTGAAGACAGTAGAACTGTATAAAGAAGATGAGGTAATTAGTCCCTCAGCCTTGGAGTTGGTGTGAAGAGCACCTTAGACGTGGAGGTTCTGAAGCAGAGGCAACGAGGTTGGCACTTATATACTAACGTCAAGTGGAAAGAGGACGTGTGGCAGACGAGGGCATAGTCATTGGTAGCCGGGATTTCCCAGTGGAAGTAGGTCCTGCCCAAAGGGATGGGTTAGTTGTAGTTGTAGTCGTAGTAGTCGTGAAGGTCATGTAGATGTGACTCACGAAATCGTAATGACACGATTGCAAACAAACCCCTCAATGACCGCGGGATTTGAACCCGCGGTCATTGAGGGGACTTGAGCTAGAGTTCGTCACGGCCACGCTAGGTGGAGATTCGTCTGTAAAAACTTGCATTTGTGGCCACAGTGGTGGCCTATGCTAACCTTCCTATGGTGTAGAAATATACCTAGTTGGACGAATCTTATTGTGGCTAGCTGGTCCAGTGGCTAACGCGACGGTCTGGAGTTTTGAGACTCTCTGACCGCGGGTTCAAATCCCGCCCGTGGTATGGTCATGAAGATGTGCTCTGAGCCAAGATTCCATGATGTTACAGTGTCTAACAAGTTGTACTGCTGCCACCCAGCACTGCTGCCACCCAGCACTGCTGCCACCCAGCACTGCTACCTCCCAGCACTGCTGCCACCCAGCACTGCTGCCACCCAGCACTGCTGCCACCCAGCACTGCTGCCACCCAGCACTGCTGCCACCCAACACTGCTGCCACCCAGCACTGCTGCCACCCGGCTACATCACTCCTCTGGGGGGTTGCTGATGGTACAATGGCACCATGTGCAGCTACCATGGTCAGGGTCTCTCAAACACCTGGTAGATAGGATTCAAACCTCTGGACACTAAATTCACATTCATTATTTTTATTTCTGTTGTTGTACATAAATAATGTAACTTTATATGACAGAATATTAGAAGCCAATGTAATCTGGACCTGGAGTTTACCTGGAGAGAGTTCCGGGGGTCAACGCCCCCGCGGCCCGGTCTGAGACCAGGCCTCCTGGTGGATCAGAGCCTGATCAACCAGGCTGTTGCTGCTGGCTGCACGCAAACCAACATACGAGCCACAGCCCGGCTGATCCGGAATGCAAAGTAATCTTAATTCTTAAAGTAATCTTAATACTTAAAGTAATCTTAATACTTAAAGTAATCTTAATACTTAAAGTAATCTTAATACTTAAAGTAATCTTAATACTTAAAGTAATCTTAATACTTAAAGTAATCTTAATACTTAAAGTAATCTTAATACTTAAAGTAATCTTAATACTTAAAGTAATCTTAATACTTAAAGTAATCCTAATTCTTAAAGTAATCCTAATACTTAAAGTAATCCTAATTCTTTAAGTAATCCTAATACTTAAAGTAATCCTAATTCTTTAAGTAATCCTAATACTTAAAGTAATCCTAATTCTTAAAGTAATGCTAATACTTAAAGTAATGCTAATACTTAAAGTAATCCTAATTCTTTAAGTAATCCTAATACTTAAAGTAATCCTAATTCTTAAAGTAATGCTGATTCTTAAAGTAATGCTAATACTTAAAGTAATCCTAATTCTTAAAGTAATGCTAATTCTTAAAGTAATCCAAATTCTTAAAGTAATCCTAATTCTTAAAGTAATCCTAATACTTAAAGTAATCCTAATTCTTTAAGTAATCCTAATACTTAAAGTAATCTTAATACTTAAAGTAATGCTAATACTTAAAGTAATCCTAATTCTTTAAGTAATCCTAATACTTAAAGTAATCCTAATACTTAAAGTAATCCTAATTCTTTAAGTAATCCTAATACTTAAAGTAATCCTAATTCTTTAAGTAATCCTAATACTTAAAGTAATCCTAATACTTAAAGTAATCCTAATGCTTAAAGTTTTACCTGGAGTTTACCTGGAGAGAGTTCCGGGGGTCAACGCCCCCGCGGCCCGGTCTGTGACCAGGCCTCCTGGTGGATCAGAGCCTGATCAACCAGGCTGTTACTGCTGGCTGCACACAAACCAACGTACGAGCCACAGCCCGGCTGGTCAGGAACCGACTTTAGGTGCTTGTCCAGTGCCAGCTTGAAGACTGCCAGGGGTCTATTGGTAATCCCCCCTATGTATGCTGGGAGGCAGTTAAACAGTCTCGGGCCCCTGACACTTATTGTATGGTCTCTTAACGTGCTAGTGACACCCCTGCTTTTCATTGGGGGGATGTTGCAACGTCTGCCAAGTCTTTTGCTTTCGTTGTGAGTGATTTTCGTGTGCAAGTTCGGTACTAGTCCCTCTAGGATTTTCCAGGTGTATATAATCATGTATCTCTCCCGCCTGCGTTCCAGGGAATACAGGTTTAGGAACCTCAAGCGCTCCCAGTAATTGAGGTGTTTTATCTCCGTTTGGCGCGCCGTGAAGGTTCTCTGTACATTTTCTAGGTCAGCAATTTCACCTGCCTTGAAAGGTGCTGTTAGTGTGCAGCAATATTCCAGCCTAGATAGAACAAGTGACCTGAAGAGTGTCATCATGGGCTTGGCCTCCCTAGTTTTGAAGGTTCTCATTATCCATCCTGTCATTTTTCTAGCAGATGCGATTGATACAATGTTATGGTCCTTGAAGGTGAGATCCTCCGACATGATCACTCCCAGGTCTTTGACGTTGGTGTTTCGCTCTATTTTGTGGCCAGAATTTGTTTTGTACTCTGATGAAGATTTAATTTCCTCGTGTTTACCATATCTGAGTAATTGAAATTTCTCATCGTTGAACTTCATATTGTTTTCTGCAGCCCACTGAAAGATTTGGTTGATGTCCGCCTGGAGCCTTGCAGTGTCTGCAGTGGAAGACACTGTCATGCAGATTCGGGTGTCATCTGCAAAGGAAGACACGGTGCTGTGGCTGACATCCTTGTCTATGTCGGATATGAGGATGAGGAACAAGATGGGAGCGAGTACTGTGCCTTTTTTAACAGAGCTTTTCACCGTAGCTGCCTCGGACTTTACTCTGTTGACGACTACTCTCTGTGTTCTGTTAGTGAGGAAATTATAGATCCATCGACCGACTTTTCCTGTTATTCCTTTAGCACGCATTTTGTGCGCTATTACGCCATGGTCACACTTGTCGAAGGCTTTTGTAAAGTCTGTATATATTACATCTGCATTCTTTTTATCTTCTAGTGCATTTAGGACCTTGTCGTAGTGATCCAATAGTTGAGACAGACAGGAGCGACCTGTTCTAAACCCATGTTACCCTGGGTTGTGTAACTGATGGGTTTCTAGATGGGTGGTGATCTTGCTTCTTAGGACCCTTTCAAAGATTTTTATGATATGGGGTGTTAGTGCAATCGGTCTGTAGTTCTTTGCTGTTGCTTTACTGCCCCCTTTGTGGAGTGGGGCTATGTCTGTTGTTTTTAGTAACTGTGGGACGACCCCCGTGTCCATGCTCCCTCTCCATAGGATGGAAAAGGCTCGTGATAGGGGCTTCTTGCAGTTCTTGATGAACATGGAGTTCCATGAGTCTGGCCCTGGGGCAGAGTGCATGGGCATGTCATTTATCGCCTGTTCGAAGTCATTTGGCGTCAGGATAACATCGGATAGGCTTGTGTTAACCAAATTTTGTGGCTCTCTCATAAAAAATTCATTTTGACCTTCGACTCTCAGTCTGGTTAGCGACTTGCTAAAAACTGAGTCATATTGGGACTTGAGTAGCTCACTCATTTCCTTGCTGTCATCTGTGTAGGACCCATCTTGTTTAAGTAGGGGCCCAATACTGGACGTTGTTCTCGACTTTGATTTGGCATAGGAGAAGAAATACTTTGGGTTTCTTTCGATTTCATTTATGGCTTTTAGTTCTTCCCGCGATTCCTGACTCCTATAAGATTCCTTTAGCTTGAGTTCGATGCTTGCTATTTCTCTGACCAGTGTCTCCCTACGCATTTCAGATATATTGACCTCTTTTAGCAGCTCTGTTATTCTTTTCCGTCGCCTGTAAAGGGAGCGCCTGTCTCTTTCTATTTTACATATACTCCTCCTGTTTCTTAGAGGAATAAGCCTTGTGCATACATCGAGTGCCACCAAGTTAATCTGTTCTAGGCATAAGTTGGGGTTTGTGTTGCTTAGTATATCTTCCCAGCTTATATCGATTAGGACTTGGTTTACTTGGTCCCACTTTATGTTTTTGTTATTGAAGTTGAATTTGGTGAATGCTCCCTCGTGACTAGTCTCATTATGTCGGTCTGGGGCTCCACGCATACATGTCTGAACCTCAATTATGTTGTGATCTGAATATATTGTTTTTGATATGGTGACATTTCTTATCAGATCATCATTGTTAGTGAAGATGAGGTCTAGTGTATTCTCCAGTCTAGTAGGCTCTATTATTTGCTGGTTTAAATTGAATTTTGTGCAGAGATTTAAAAGCTCGTGTGAGTATGAGTTTTCATCAGAGCTGCCTCCTGGTGTTATTACTGCAACAATATTATTTGCTATATTCCTCCATTTTAGGTGCCTTAAGTTGAAATCCCCCAGGAGCAAGATGTTGGGTGCAGGAGCTGGAAGATTTTCCAGACAGTGGTCAATTTTTAACAGCTGTTCCTGGAATTGCTGGGATGTTGCATCCGGAGGCTTGTAGACTACCACAATGACTAGGTTTTGGTTCTCGACCTTTACTGCTAAAACTTCCACTACATCATTTGAGGCATTAAGCAGTTCTGTGCAAACAAGTGACTCTGCAATGTACAGGCCAACTCCCCCCCCCCCCTTTTTGCCTGTTCACTCTGTCGCATCTGTATAGGTTGTAACCTGGGATCCATATTTCGTTGTCCAAGTGATCCTTTATGTGGGTCTCAGTGAAAGCCGCGAACATTGCATTTGCCTCTGCAAGCAGTCCACGGATGAAAGGTATTTTGTTGTTTGTTGCTGGCTTTAGGCCCTGTATATTTGCAAAGAAGAATGTCATCGGACTGGTGGTATTGTTGGTACTGGAGGGGATTTTTTTTCCGGCACTAGTATCTGTATCTGTTGGTTTGGAGTGGAGGCCATCGACTGTGGTTCCACTCCAGGAATGACTGGATTTGGTGTAATCCTAATTCTTTAAGTAATCCTAATTCTTTAAGTAATCCTAATACTTAAAGTAATCCTAATACTTAAAGTAATCCTAATGCTTAAAGTAATTCTAATTCTTTAAGTAATAATAATACTTAAAGTAATCCTAATACTTAAAGTAATCCTAATTCTTTAAGTAATCCTAATACTTAAAGTAATCCTAATTCTTTAAGTAATCCTAATACTTAAAGTAATCCTAATACTTAAAGTAATCCTAATTCTTTAAGTAATCCTAATACTTAAAGTAATCCTAACTCTTTAAGTAATCTTAATACTTAAAGTAATCCTAATTCTTTAAGTAATCCTAATACTTAAAGTAATCCTAATACTTAAAGTAATCCTAATACTTAAAGTAATCCTAATACTTAAAGTAATCCTAATACTTAAAGTAATCCTAATTCTTTAAGTAATCCTAATACTTAAAGTAATCCTAATACTTAAAGTAATCCTAATTCTTTAAGTAATCCTAATACTTAAAGTAATCCTAATACTTAAAGTAATCCTAATACTTAAAGTAATCCTAATTCTTTAAGTAATCCTAATACTTAAAGTCCTCTTGAGAATTATACATAGATTATTAACCAAAATTTTAAATGCTAGAATTACCGACAAAATGGACACAGTTGAGACTATTGTGACTTTTACTGTGGCAACGTTTCGCTCTCTCCCCATGAGAGCGAGACGTTCCCACAGTAAAATGTTACATTAGTCGCATCTGTGTCAGTTTACCTAAGAGGAATTTCTGATGCTGTTAAGTACAGTCATAAGTGTGGTAATAGAGGCAGCTACTGAACAATGGTACATTGTGAACAATGGTACAATGTGAACAATGGTACAATGTGAACAATGGTACAATGTGAACAATGGTACAATGTGAACAATGGTACAATGTGAACAATGGTACAATGTGAACAATGGTACAATGTGAACAATGGTACACTGTGAACAATGGTACACTGTGAACAATGGTACAATGTGAACAATGGTACACTGTGAACAATGGTACAATGTGAACAATGGTACACTGTTAACAATGGTACAATGTGAACAATGGTACACTGTGAACAATGGTACACTGTGAACAATGGTACACTGTAAACAATGGTACACTGTGAACAATGGTACACTGTGAACAATGGTACAATGTGAACAATGGTACAATGTGAACAATGGCACACTGTGAACAATGGTACACTGTGAACAATGGTACAATGTGAACACTGGTACACTGTGAACAATGGTACACTGTGAACAATGGTACAATGTGAAAAATGGTACACTGTGAACAATGGTACAATGTGAACAATGGTACAATGTGAACAATGGTACAATGTGAACAATGGTACACTGTGAACAATAGTACAATGTGAACAATGGCACACTGTGAACAATGGTACAATGTGAACAATGGTACACTGTGAACAATGGTACAATGTGAACAATGGTACACTGTGAACAATGGTACACTGTGAACAATGGTACACTGTGAACAATGGTACACTGTGAACAATTGTACACTGTGAACAATGGTACAATGTGAACAATGGTACACTGTGAACAATAGTACACTGTGAACAATGGTACAATGTGAACAATGGTACACTGTGAACAATGGTACAATGTGAACAATGGTACAATGTGAACAATGGTACACTGTGAACAATGGTACACTGTGAACAATGGTACACTGTGAACAATGGTACACTGAACAATGGTACAATGTGAACAATATTACACTGTGAACAATGGTACAATGTGAACAATGGTACAATGTGAACAATGGTACAATGTGAACAATGGTACAATGTGAACAATGGTACACTGTGAACAATAGTACAATGTGAACAATGGTACACTGTGAACAATGGTACAATGTGAACAATGGTACAATGTGAACAATGGTACAATGTGAACAATGGTACACTGTGAACAATGGTACAATGTAAACAATGGTACAATGTGAACAATGATATGATGTGAACAATGGTACAATGTGAACAATGGTACACTGTGAACAATGGTACAATGTGAACAATGGTGCACTGTGAACAATGGTACAATGTGAACAATGGTACACTGTGAACAATGGTACAATGTGAACAATGGTACACTGTGAACAATGGTACAATGTGAACAATAGTACACTGTGAACAATGGTACACTGTGAACAATGGTACAATGTGAACAATGGTACAATGTGAACAATGGTACAATGTGAACAATGGTACAATGTGAACAATGATACAATGTTAACAATGGTACAATGTAAACAATGGTACAATGTGAACAATGGTACAATGTGAACAATGGTACAATGTGAACAATGATACACTGTGAACAATTGTACACTGTGAACAAAGGTACACTGTGAACAATGGTACACTGTGAACAATGGTACACTGTGAACAATGGTACACTGTGAACAATGGTACCGTGTGAACAATGGTACACTGTGAACAATGGTACACTGTGAACAACGGTACACTGTGAACAATGGTACACTGTGAACAATGGTACCGTGTGAACAATGGTACACTGTGAACAATGGTACACTGTGAACAATGGTACACTGTGAACAATGGTACACTGTGAACAATGGTACAATGTGAACAATGGTACACTGTGAACAATGGTACAATGTGTACAATGGTACACTGTGAACAATGGTACACTGTGAACAATGGTACGTGTGAACAATGGTACACTGTGAACAATGGTGCACTGTGAACAATGGTACACTGTGAACAATGGTACACTGTGAACAATGGTACCGTGTGAGCAATGGTACACTGTGAACAATGGTACACTGTGAACAATGGTACACTGTGAACAATGGTACCGTGTGAACAATGATACCGTGTGAACAATGGTACCGTGTGAACAATGGTACACTATGTGGACAATGGTACACTGTGAACAATGGTACACTGTGAACAATGTTACCGTGTGAACAATGGTACACTGTGTGAACAATGGTACACTGTGAACAATGGTACACTATGAACAATGTTACACTGTGAACAATGGTACAATGTTACTAGTCACGACGACCGTCATAACACATCACAGAAGTAACAAAGGTAGCAATAGTCAGTGCAAGGCTAGGATAGCAACTAGCACACACAACTAGCACCTCACAGCTACTACACACAACTAGCATCTCACAGCTACTACACACAACTAGCACCTCACAGCTAGGAAACACAACTAGCACCTCACAGCTACTACACACAACTAGCATCTCACAGCTACTACACACAACTAGCACCTCACAGCTACTACACACACTACACTAGCACTCACAGCTACACAGCTCACAGCTACTAACACAACTAGTACACAGCTACTACAGCTACAGCTAGAAACACAACTAGCACCTCACAGCTACTACACAAAACTAGCATCTCACAGCTACTACACACAACTAGTACCTCACAGCTAGGAAACGCACTAACTAGCACTACTCACTCACAGCTACTACAGGAAACACAACACCTCACAGCTACTACACACAACTAGCACCTCACAGCTAGGACTAGCACAGCTACAACACACAACTACACACAGCTAGGAAACTAACATCTCACAGCTAAGCTACTAACACAACTAGCACCTCACAACTAGCACCTCACAGCTACTACACAACTAGCATCTCACAGCTACTACACACAACTAGCATCCTCACAGCTACTACACACACACCTCGCACCTCACAGCTACTACACACAACTAGCACCTCACAGCTACTACACACAACTAGCACCTCACAGCTACTACACACAACTAGCATCTCACAGCTACTACACACAACTAGCACCTCACAGCTACTACACACAACTAGCACCTCACAGCTACTACACACAACTAGCACCTCACAGCTAGGAAACACAACTAGCACCTCACAGCTGTTACACAAAACTAGCATCTCACAGCTACTACACACAATTAGCACCTCACAGCTAGGAAACACAACTAGCACCTCACAGCTACTACTCACAACTAGCACCTCACAGCTACTACACACAACTAGCATCTCACAGCTAGGAAACACAACTAGCACCTCACAGCTACTACACACAACTAGCACCTCACAGCTACTACACACAACTAGCATCTCACAGCTACTACACACAACTAGCACCTCACAGCTACTACACACAACTAGCACCTCACAGCTAGGAAACACAACTAGCACCTCACAGCTACTACACAAAACTAGCATCTCACAGCTACTACACACAACTAGCACCTCACAGCTAGGACACACAACTAGCACCTCACAGCTACTACACACAACTAGCACCTCACAGCTAGGAAACACAACTAGCACCTCACAGCTACTACACACAACTAGCATCTCACAGCTACTACACACAACTAGCATCTCACAGCTAAGAAACACAACTAGCACCTCACAGCTACTACACACAACTAGCATCTCACAGCTACTACACACAACTAGCACCTCACAGCTACTACACACAACTAGCACCTCACAGCTACTACACACAACTAGCATCTCACAGCTACTACACACAACTAGCACCTCACAGCTGCTACTCACAACTAGCATCTCACAGCTACTACACACAACTAGCACATCACAGCTAGGAAACACAACTAGCACCTCACAGCTGCTACACAAAACTAGCATCTCACAGCTACTACACACAACTAGCACCTCACAGCTAGGAAACACAACTAGCACCTCACAGCTACTACACACAACTAGCACCTCACAGCTAGGAAACACAACTAGCACCTCACAGCTACTACACACAACTAGCACCTCACAGCTACTACACACAACTAGCATCTCACAGCTAGGAAACACAACTAGCACCTCACAGCTACTACACACAACTAGCACCTCACAGCTACTACACACAACTAGCATCTCACAGCCACTACACACAACTAGCAACCACAGCTACTACACACAACTAGCATCTCACACCTAGGAAACACAACTAGCACCTCACAGCTACTACACACAACTAGCACCTCACAGCTACTACACACAACTAGCACCTCACAGCTAGGAAACACAACTAGCACCTCACAGCTACTTCACAAAAGTAACATCTTACAGCTACTACACACAACTAGCACCTCACAGCTAGGAAACAACTAGTACCTCACAGCTACTACACACAACTAGCATGTCACAGCTACTACACACAACTAGCACCTCACAGCTACTACACACAACTAGCATCTCACAGCTACTACACACAGTTAGCATCTCACAGCTAAGGCACACAACTAGCATCTCACAGCTAAAACACACAACTAGCACCTCACAACTAGGAAACACAACTAGCACCTCACAGCTAAGACACAAGTAACACCAACTAGACACACAAAAATAGCAGCTCACATCTAGGACACACAACTAGCAGCCCACAGCTAGGACAGACAACTAGCAGTTCAGCGCTAGGACACACAACTAGCAGCCCACAGCTAGGACACACAACTAGCAGTTCAGAGCTAGGACACAAAAATAGCAGCTCACAGCTAGGACACACAACTAGCAGCTCACAGCTAGGACACACAACTAGCACCTCACAACTAGGAAACACAACTAGCACCTCACAGCTAAGACACAAGTAACACCAACTAGACACACAAAAATAGCAGCCCACAGCTAGGACAGACAACTAGCAGCCCACAGCTAGGACACACAAAACTCCCCTCAAGCCAGCAGTGTAGATCACTAACAATATCACTGTTGATTCTAACTCCCCGGTATTTACATTTTTCGCAGAACTCATTCCCAGTGTTACTGATTTGGAAGACCGGCAGATTAATGTTATGAGACACTGGTAGTCAGTCTGTTGTTTTACAGTTTCTATATTCCACTGCCGGCTTAAGTATACTTTCTCACCCTGAGTTCAAGGCAGTAAGTTGTCCTCCCTCGCTGCTGCTACTCATTTAATTGGTTTATGGAATCCAGTCGCTTATAGTTCGTAAACTCAGTGACAAAGTCTTCACAAAGTTCAATAATTGTGTTTATATTATGTGTTTCGTATTAGGTGTAGATCCATTGTGTGTAAAGTGAGAGAGTGGAGCTCTCTGCTACCTCCCTAAGACCCACACACACAGTACTACAATGGATCAGCGAATACCTGACAGGAAGGAAACGACGTGTGTTGGTACATGATGAGGCGTCAGAGTGGGTGCATGTGCCAAGTGGGGTTCCACTGGGGTCAGTCCTAGGTCCAGTGCTGTTTCTAGTATATGTGAATGACATGACAGAAGAGATAGATTCAAAAGTGTCTAAAAAAAACTTGCATTTGTGGTCACAGTGGTGGCCTATGCTAACCTTCCTATGGTGTAGAAATATACCTAGTTGGATGAATCTTATTGTGGCTAGCTGGTCCAGTGGCTAACGTGACGGTCTGGAGTTTTGAGACTCTCTGATCGCGGGTTCTATCCCCGCCCGTGGTATGGTTTGTTTGCAATCGTGTCATTACGATTTCGTGAGTCAAAAGTATCTCTGTTCGCAGACGATGTGAAGCTAATGTGGAGAATGCAATTGAACGAGGTAAGCCTGCAAGATCTGGACAGATTTCTAGCCTGGTCCGACAAATAACTCCTGGAGTTAACCCCAGCATGGGCAAAGTCATGAAGTTTGGGGAAGAACACTCAAGGAAAAGGATCTTGGGGTGAGCATCATACCGAGCACATCTCCCGAGGAGCATATCAACCAAATAACTGCTACAGCATATGGGTTGCCTGGCAAACATAAGAATAGCGCTTCGAAATCTAAGTAACGAATAATTCACGACACTGTATACCGTATACGTCAGGTCTATACTGGAGTATGCAGCACCAGTATGGAACCAACACTTGCTCAAACACGTCAAGAAATCAGAGAGCTAAGGGGAAATCAAACTGACGACACTGGAGGACAGGAGGGATAGGGGATAACATGATAACGACATATAAAATAGTGAGAGGAATTGACTAGGTGGATAGGGACAGAATATTTCAGAGATGTGACACAGCAACAAGGGGTCACAGCTGGAAGTTGAAAACTCAGTTGAGTCACAGTGATGTTGGGAAGTATTTCTTCGGCCATAGTGTTGTCAGGAAGTGAAACAATCTGGAAAGTGATGTGGTGGAGTCAGGATCCATACACAGCTTTAAGAAGATGTGTGACAAAGCTCATGGAGCAGGGAGAGAGTGGACCTAGTAGCGACTAGTGAAGTGGCGGGGCCAGGAGATATGAATCGACCCCTGCAACCAAATTAGGTGAGCACGCACAACACGGTGAGAGTACACGGACACGAACACCACAACTTAACAACGTCGAGAATCAAAGCAACGATGCAACGAACCAATTATCAATGCTATTACGCTCTTTTGTAAGCCAAACAAAGGGGGTATAATAGAGCAAGAAAGAGAAACATCCTGGGTTGGGTCTCTGATGCGCGTCCAGTCTCAAGTCTCCTGGAAAACCTGTTACGCAGAGACAAACAAGAACAAATCTGAGAAATTGCCA
>NC_091317.1:28586523-28593689 GCF_038502225.1 Cherax quadricarinatus | reverse complement strand
CTCTTACCATGACATTTTTTTTGATATACCTCCTCTACTTTTTAAAAATATTGATACAGTAAAAAAACTTCTGATTAAAAATTCTCCCAAAAAATGCTGATGACTTGTGAAAAAAAAAACGTGATAACGTTTATTACGGTCAAACTGGGAAAAGCTTTGAATTAAGATTACAACAACATAAATATAACATTAGAACTGGACAAGAGACCAATACTCTGTTTATTCATGTAACACATTTAACCACACAATTGATTTTCAAAATCCGAGAAAGTTGAGTCAAGAAAGTTCATGGTTGAGAGAAATATATTCGAATTAAGTTCCATAAAATTGTATTTATTTCAATATGAATATAAGTTGAGGGTTATATAAATTAGTCTGATATACAATGAAAAGATTTTGAGAGGAATTTAAGCTATGCTTGACATGTCACTCATGAAATTTTACTTGACATGTGACCTGACCACATATTCACTACCCTTCCACTCTCAGCGTGCTGGGTCAGGTGTGAGGTCATATCTCTGTGTGTTGGTTCAGGTGTGAGGTCATATCTCTGTGTGTTTGTTCTGGTGTGAGGTCATATCTCTGTGTGTTGGTTCTGGTGTGACGTCATATCTCAGCATGTTGGGTCAGGTGTGAGGTCATATCTCAGTGTGTTGGGTCAGGTGTGAGGTCATATCTCTGTGTGTTGGGTCAGGTGTGACGTCATATCTCTGTGTGTTGGGTCAAGTGCGAGGTCATATCTCAGCATGTTGGGTCAGGTGTGAGGTCATATCTCAGCATGTTGGGTCAAGTGCGAGGTCATATCTCTGTGTGTTGGGTCAAGTGCGATGTCATATCTCTGTGTGTTGGGTCAGGTTTGTTTTAAAATTAATAATGTCCTGTGTCTGGTACATATTTTTTAATGAGTGACAATGTGTTCAGTAATGCTGGAGAAAGTAAATGTCTGACTCCAAGGATGAACAAGTACAGCCGGATGTGTTGGTCATTCCTTAGAACAAGAACTTTAAACCTTCACAATGTCTCAGACATCTTCGACAATGATTAGTTAAGAGAATGTGGATTTAAAACTCTTCATTCCCCGTCTTCTTGTGCCATCCTTGCTCAGACTGCCTCACTCTGTACCCAGCAAACACTGGCCTGATGCATACATCACACACACTGGCAAGTGCTGGGAGGTTACTCTAGATTGAATTATTTTCTTCCAGCGGTGCAAGAGGCAAGTGTTCTCTACACTTAAGTAACTCGTATCTATCTTCATTTCTGTTCACTTTAGAAAATAATAATATCCACAAAGGAATTTTGGCTTTTATTTTGCGTAATAAAGTTCCAGATAACTAATATTTTTATTGTAACTCTCGCGTGAGTTATTTATCTACGTTGCTGCTGCTGCTTGATGAAGATAATACCAAGAAATCTGGTTTAAATGTTAATTATGATTGACTTTACGAATTGACCGGTAATGTATCCTGAAACTGCAGAGACCTTGAGAAAGATGTTTCCCAGTGGTACCTTGTGGAAGGCATGTATCTCCAGTGGTACCTTGTGGAAGGCATGTATCTCCAGTGGTACCTTGTGGAAGGCATGTATCCCCAGTGTTACCTTGTGGAAGGCATGTATTCCCAGTGCTACTTTGTGGAAGGCATGTATCCCCAGTGCTACCTTGTGGAAGGCATGTATCCCCAGTGCTACTTTGTGGAAGGCATGTATCCCCAGTGCTACCTTGTGGAAGGCATGTATCCCCAGTGCTACTTTGTGGAAGGCATGTATCCCCAGTGCTACTTTGTGGAAGGCATGTATTCCCAGTGCTACTTTGTGGAAGGCATGTATCCCCAGTGCTACTTTGTGGAAGGCATGTATTCCCAGTGCTACTTTGTGGAAGGCATGCATCCCCAGTGCTACTTTGTGGAAGGCATGCATCCCCAGTGCTACTTTGTGGAAGGCATGCATCCCCAGTGCTACTTTGTGTAAGGCATGTATCCCCAGTGCTACTTTGTGGAAGGCATGCATCCCCAGTGCTACTTTGTGGAAGGCATGTATCCCCAGTGCTACTTTGTGGAAGGCATGCATCCCCAGTGCTACTTTGTGGAAGGCATGCATCCCCAGTGCTACTTTGTGGAAGGCATGCATCCCCAGTGCTACTTTGTGTAAGGCATGTATCCCCAGTGCTACTTTGTGGAAGGCATGCATCCCCAGTGCTACTTTGTGGAAGGCATGTATTCCCAGTGCTACTTTGTGGAAGGCATGCATCCCCAGTGCTACTTTGTGGAAGGCATGTATCCCCAGTGCTACTTTGTGGAAGGCATGTATTCCCAGTGCTACTTTGTGGAAGGCATGCATCCCCAGTGCTACTTTGTGGAAGGCATGTATCCCCAGTGCTACTTTGTGGAAGGCATGCATCCCCAGTGCTACTTTGTGGAAGGCATGTATTCCCAGTGCTACTTTGTGGAAGGCATGCATCCCCAGTGCTACTTTGTGGAAGGCATGTATCCCCAGTGCTACCTTGTGGAAGGCATGTATTCCCAGTGCTACTTTGTGGAAGGCATGCATCCCCAGTGCTACTTTGTGGAATGCATGTATTCCCAGTGCTACTTTGTGGAATGCATGTATTCCCAGTGCTACTTTGTGGAAGGCATGTATCCCCAGTGCTACTTTGTGGAAGGCATGTATTCCCAGTGCTACTTTGTGGAAGGCATGCATCCCCAGTGCTACTTTGTGGAAGGCATGTATCCCCAGTGCTACTTTGTGGAAGGCATGCATCCCCAGTGCTACTTTGTGGAATGCATGCATCCCCAGTGCTACTTTGTGGAATGCATGTATTCCCAGTGCTACTTTGTGGAAGGCATGCATCCCCAGTGCTACTTTGTGCTAGTATGACACCTAGTATGTCACCTAGTATATCAACTAGTATGACACCTAGTATGTCACCTAGTATATCAATTAGTATGACACCTAGTATGTCACCTAGTATGTCACCTAGTATGACACCTAGTATGACACCTAGTATGACACCTAGTATGTCACCTAGTATAACACCTAGTAAGACACCTAGTATGTCACCTAGTATGTCACCTAGTATGACACCTAGTATGACACCTAGTATGTCACCTAGTATAACACCTAGTATATCACGTAGTATAACACCTAGTATGACACCTAGTATGACACCTAGTATGTCACCTAGTATAACACCTAGCATGTCACCTAGTATGTCACCTAGTATGTCACCTAGTATGACACCTAGTATGATACCTAGTATGACACCTAGTATAACACCTAGCATGTCATCTAGTATAACACCTAGTATGAAACCTATTATGTCACCTAGTATAACACCTAGTATGACTCCTAGTATGTCACCTAGTATGTCACTTAGTATGACACCTAGTATAACACATAGTATGACACCTAGTATGTCACCTAGTTTGACACCTAGTATAACACCTAGTATGACACCTAGTATGACACCTAGTATTTCACCTAGTATGACACCTAGTATGTCACCTAGTATAACACCTAGTATGACACCTACTATGTCACCTAGTATAACACCTAGTATGACACATAGTATGTCACCTAGTGTGTCACCTAGTATGACACCTATACGACACCTAGTATGACACCTAGTATAACACCTAGTATGTCACCTAGTATAACACCTAGTATGACACCTAGTATGTCACCTAGTATAACACCTAGTATGACACCTAGTATGTCACCTAGTATGTCACCTAGTATGACACCTAGTATAACACCTAGTATGACACCTAGTATGTCACCTAGTATGACACCTAGTATAACACCTAGTATGACACCTAGTATGACACCTAGTATGTCATCTAGTATGACACCTAGTATGTCACCTAGTATAACACCTAGTATGACACCTAGTATGTCACCTAGTATAACACCTAGTATGACACCTAGTATGTCACCTAGTATGTCACCTAGTATGACACCTAGTATGTCACCTAGTATATCAACTAGTATGACACCTAGTATGACACCTAGTATGTCACCTAGTATGACACCTAGTATGTCACCTAGTATGACACCTAGTATGACACCTAGTATGACACCTAGTATGTCACCTAGTATGACACCTAGTATGACACCTAGTATGTCACCTAGTATGTCACCTAGTATGACACCTAGTATGACACCTAGCATGACACCTAGTATAACACCTAGTATGTCACCTAGTATAACACCTAGTTTGACACCTAGTATGACACCTAGTATGACACCTAGCATGACACCTAGTATAACACCTAGTATGTCACCTAGTATAACACCTAGTTTGACACCTAGTATGTCACCTAGTATAACACCTAGTATGAGACCTAGTATGTCACCTAGTATGTCACCTAGTACGACACCTAGTATGTCACCTAGTATAACACCTAGTATGAGACCTAGTATGTCACCTAGTATGTCACCTAGTACGACACCTAGTATGACACCTAGTATAACACATGGTATGTCACCTAGTACGACACCTAGTATGACACCTAGTATAACACATGGTATGTCACCTAGTACGACACCTAGTATGACACCTAGTATGTCACCTAGTATGACATTTTCGTTTATGATAAAAAGATAACAGTTTGCTGGATCATCTTTCCTCTCCGTCTTCTTGTTTCCTTCCTCATTATCTCAAACAGTTTAATTACAGTAAGTCCTCTTATTAAGTTCCTCTATATAGTTTAGTTTTTTTGTAAATTCGATTGAGAAAATTCATCCATAATTAAGTATCTTCTGGAAAGGTCAACACATTATTTGTCTTTCTCCGTCCTCAATATTCATGACCTTACTCTTGCTGGGGTTGAACTCCAATAACCATTTGTTTGACTGTTTTTGCAGTTTGTCCAGGTAAACCGGTAGCCAGTCTGTCCTCTTCAGTTTGTTTCATTCAACAAACAATGATACATTGTAGTCGGTCCCTCTGGCAGAGTATTTACTTAAGAATAGTAAGAGTCCTGGTATTGATCCTTGGGACACCCCACCTATTACACTTTCCCATTATGAAGCCTCTGCCCTTACCATCACTCTCCTGGTCGTCAGATATTCCTTCAACCACTGTACAACTTCACCTTGTATCCCTGTGAGGTATTCCTTCAATCACTGTACAACTTCACCTCGTATCCCTGTGAGGTATTCCTTCAATCACTGTACAACTTCACCTCGTATCCCTGTGAGGTATTCCTTCAACCACTGTACAACTTCACCTTGTATCCCTGTGAGGTATTCCTTCAACCACTGTACAACTTCACCTTGTATCCCTGTGAGGTATTCCTTCGACCACTGTACAACTTCACCTCGTATCCCTGTGAGGTATTCCTTCAATCACTGTACAACTTCACCTCGTATCCCTGTGAGGTATTCCTTCAACCACTGTACAACTTCACCTTGTATCCCTGTGAGGTATTCCTTCAATCACTGTACAGCTTCACCTTGTATCCCTGTGAGGTATTCCTTCAATCACTGTACAACTTCACCTTGTATCCCTGTGAGGTATTCCTTCAATCACTGTACAACTTCACCTTGTATCCCTGTGAGGTATTCCTTCAATCACTGTACAACTTCACCTTGTATCCCTGTGAGGTATTCCTTCAATCACTGTACAACTTCACCTTGTATCCCTGTGAGGTATTCCTTCAACCACTGTACAACTTCACCTTGTATCCCTGTGAGGTATTCCTTCAACCACTGTACAACTTCACCTTGTATCCCTGTGAGGTATTCCTTCAACCACTGTACAACTTCACCTTGTATCCCTGTGAGGTATTCCTTCAACCACTGTACAACTTCACCTCGTATCCCTGTGAGGTATTCCTTCAATCACTGTACAACTTCACCTTGTATCCCTGTGAGGTATTCCTTCAATCACTGTACAACTTCACCTTGTATCCCTGTGAGGTATTCCTTCAACCACTGTACAACTTCACGTTGTATCCCTGTGAGGTATTCCTTCAACCACTGTACAACTTCACCTTGTATCCCTGTGAGGTATTCCTTCAACCACTGTACAACTTCACCTTGTGTCCCTGTGAGGTATTCCTTCAACCACTGTACAACTTCACGTTGTATCCCTGTGAGGTATTCCTTCAACCACTGTACAACTTCACCTTGTATCCCTGTGAGGTATTCCTTCAACCACTGTACAACTTCACCTCGTATCCCTGTGAGGTATTCCTTCAACCACTGTACAGCTTCACCTTGTATCCCTGTGAGGTATTCCTTCAATCACTGTACAACTTCACCTTGTATCCCTGTGAGGTATTCCTTCAATCACTGTACAACTTCACCTTGTATCCCTGTGAGGTATTCCTTCAACCACTGTACAGCTTCACGTTGTATCCCTGTGAGGTATTCCTTCAACCACTGTACAACTTCACCTTGTATCCCTGTGAGGTATTCCTTCAATCACTGTACAACTTCACCTTGTATCCCTGTGAGGTATTCCTTCAACCACTGTACAACTTCACCTTGTATCCCTGTATGCTCTTCTAATTTGTGACTCAATCTCAAATGACTTTTCAGAGTTTAGAAATACACTGTCAACCCATCCTTCTCTTTCTTGTTTAAATTCAATTAGTTATCGTGTTGTTAATCTCCAGGAGGTTAAGGACACAAAAATTACCTTCCCTAAACCTGTGCTGTTTTTTCTCATAAAAAAACTAAACAAAAACAAAGTTACCTCTTTCTAGGTGACCAATCAGTCTTTCCTGATTGTCTTCGCCAATACCTTGAATAGTATACATGACAGTGATACTGTGGTTCACTGCCTCTTGTCTGTCACCTTGATGGTACCAGTGTAATTCACTGCCTCTTGTCTGTCACCTTGATGGTACCAGTGTAATTCACTGCCTCTTGTCTGTCACCTTGATGGTACCAGTGTAATTCACTGCCTCTTGTCTGTCACCTTGATGGTACCAGTGTAATTCACTGCCTCTTGTCTGTCACCTTGATGGTACCAGTGTAATTCACTGCCTCTTGTCTGTCACCTTGATGGTACCAGTGTAATTCACTTCCTCTTGTCTGTCACCTTGATGGTACCAGTGTAATTCACTGCCTCTTGTCTGTCACCTTGATGGTACCAGTGTAATTCACTGCCACTTGTCTGTCACCTTGATGGTACCAGTGTAATTCAGCGCCTCTCGTCT
>NC_091317.1:28536523-28576523 GCF_038502225.1 Cherax quadricarinatus | reverse complement strand
AAGGAATGAAGGTAGGAAGGAAGGAAGGAAGGAAGGAACAAAGGAAGGAAGAAAGGAAGGAAGGAAGGAAGGTAGGAAGGAAGGAAGGAAGGAAGGAAGGAAGGAAGGAAGGAAGGAAGGAAGGAAGGTAGGAAGGAAGGAAGGAAGGAAGGAAGGAAGGAATGAAGGTAGGAAGGAAGGAAGGAAGGAAGGAAGGAAGGAAGGAAGGAAGGAATGAAGATAGGAAGGAAGGAAGGAAGGAAGGAATGAAGGTAGGAAGGAAGGAAGGAAGGAAGGAAGGAAGGAAGGAAGGAAGGAAGGAAAGAAGGAAGGAAAGAAGTAAGAAAGTAAGGAAGGAAGGAAGGAAGGAAGAAAGGGATGAAGATGGGAAGGAAGGAAGGAAGGAAGGTAGGAAGGAAGGAAGGAAGGAAGGAAGGAAGGAAGGAAGGAAGGAAGGAAGGAAGGAAGGAAGGAAGGAAGGAAGGAAGGAAGGTAGGAAGGAAGGAAGGAAGGAAGGAAGGAAGGAAGGAAAAACAAAGGAAGGAAGAAAGGAAGGAAGGAAGGAAGGAAGAAGGAAGGAAGAAGGAAGGAAGGAAGGAAGGAAGGAAGGAAGGAAGGAAGGAAGGAAGGAAGGAAGGAAGGAAGGGAAGGAAGGAAGGAAGGAAGGAAGGAAGGAAGGAAGGTAGGAAGGAAGGAAGGAAGGAAGGAAGGAACAAAGGAAGGAAGAAAAGAAGGAAGGAAGGAAGGAAGAAATGAAGGAAGGAAGGAAGGAAGGTAGGAAGGAAGGAAGGAAGGAAGGAAGGAAGGAATGAAGGTAGGAAGGAAGGAAGGAAGGAAGGAAGGAATGAAGGTAGGAAGGAAGGAAGGAAGGAAGGAAGGAAGGAAGGAATGAAGGTAGGAAGGAAGGAAGGTAGGAAGGAAGGAAGGAAGGAAGGAAGGAAGGAAGGAAGGAAGGAGGGACGGGAGGAGGAATGGAAGGAGGAATGAAGGAAGGAAGGAAGGAAGGAACGAAGGAAGAAGGAAGGAAGGAAGGAAAAAGGAAGGAAGGAAGGAGGAAGGAGGAGGAAGGGATGGAAGAAGGAAGGAAGGTAGGAAGGAAGGAAGGAAGGAAGGAAGGAAGGAAGGAAGGAAGGAAGGAAGGAAGGAAGGAGGATAGGGATGGAAGGAAGGACAGGAAGGAAGGAAGGAAGGAAGGAAGGAAGGAAGGAAGGAAGGAAGGAAGGAAGGAAGGAAGGAAGGGATGAAGATAGGAAGGAAGGAAGGAAGGAAGGAATGAAGGTAGGAAGGAAGGAAGGAAGGAAGGAAGGAAGGAGGGAGGGATGGATGGAAGGAAGGAAGAATGAAAACAGAGAATGGGGAAATAGGAAAGATGGTAAATGGAAGGAATGTAGTTGCAAATAAGACACTGAAGAAGTAATGAAAGGAAAACGGAAGGAAAGAACAAACGGGTAAACGGAAACAAGAGGCGAAGAACTCAGGAAACAAATAAAATGAAAGAAGAATAATAATTAAAGAAACTAGAGATAAAGGAGGAATTAGAGCCACAACAACAACAACTGTTTCATGACAAAATAAATTAATTACTTTTCTAAGAAATGTGAAAAAAAAAATTACATTACGTCTGTCTTATATTTTTGAATTATAAAATATTTCTCAGTGTCTCTGAAATATGAATACTATTGATGGGCATTGTCAAAAAATTTTTTGAAAGTGGGTGTGGCTGCTGTTGTTACCTTCCTGTCTACCTGTTGTCTGACGCTGTTGTTGTTACCTTCCTGTCTACCTGTTGTCTGACGCTGTTGTTACCTTCCTGTCTACCTGTTGTCTGACGCTGTTGTTACCTTCCTGTCTACCTGTTGTCTGACGCTGTTGTTATTCCTTCCTGTCTACCTGTTGTCTGTGCTGCTGTTGTTACCTTCCTGTCTACCTGTTTGTCTGATGCCTGCTTATTGTTACCTTCCTGTCTACCTGTTGTCTGACGCTGCTGTTGTTACCTTCCTGTCTACCTGTTGTCTGACGCTGCTTGTTGTTACCTTCCTGTCTACCTGTTGTCTGACGCTGTTGTTGTTACCTTCCTCCTGTCTACCTGTTGTCCTGACGCTGTTGTTGTTTACCTTCCTGTCTACCTGTTGTCTGACGCTGTTGTTACCTTCCTGTCTACCTGTTGTCTGACTGCTATTGTTACCTTCCTGTCTACCTGTTGTCTGACGCTGTTGTTGTTACCTTCCTGTCTACCTGTTGTCTGACGCTGCTGTTGTTACCTTCCTGTCTACCTGTTGTCTGAGCTGCTGTTGTTACCTTCCTGTCTACCTGTTGTCTGGCGCTGTTGTTATTACCTTCCTGTCTACCTGTTGTCTGACGCTGCTGTTGTTACCTTCCTGTCTACCTGTTGTCTGATGCTGCTATTGTTACCTTCCTGTCCTACCTGTTGTCTGATGCTGCTGTTGTTACCTTCCTGTCTACCTGTTGTCTGACGCTGCTGTTGTTACCTTCCTGTCTCCATCCTGTTGTCTGACGCTGCTGTTGTTACCTTCCTGTCTACCTGTTGTCTGATGCTGCTGTTGTTACCTTCCTGTCTACCTGTTGTCTGAGCTGCTGTTGTTGCCTTCCTGTCTACCTGTTGTCTGCCCTGCTGTTGATGCCTTCCTGTCTACCTGTTGTCTGACGCTGCTGTTGTTACCTTCCTGTCTACCTGTTGTCTGGCGCTGCTGTTGTTACCTTCTTCTGCCTGTTGTCTGACTGTTGTTATTTACCTTCCTGTCTACCTGTTGTCTGCCTGCTGTTGTTTACCTTCCTGTCTACCTGTTGTCTGATGCATGCTATTGTTGCCTTCCTGTCTACCTGTTGTCTGCCCTATGCTGTTGTTACCTTCCTGTCTACCTGTTGTCTGGCAACTGTTGTTTGTTACCTTCCTGTCTGCCTGTTGTCACGGCCTTTGCTGTTCCTTGCCTTCCTGTCTACCTGTTGTCTGATGCTGCTATTGTTTACCTTCCTGTCTACCTGTTGTCTGATGCTGCTGTTGTTACCTTCCTGTCTACCTGTTGTCTGGCGCTGTTGTTGTTACCTTCCTGTCTACCTGTTGTCTGGACGCTGCTGTTGTTGCCTTCCTGTCTACCTGTTGTCTGACGCTGCTGTTGTTTACCTTCCTGTCTACCTGTTGTCTGACAGCTGTTGTTGTTTACCTTCCCCCTGTCTACCTCTGTTGTCTGACGCTGCTGTTATTTACCTTCCTGTCTACCTGTTGTCTGACGCTGTTGTTGTTGCCTTCCTGTCTACCTGTTGTCTGTTGCTGCTGTTGTTACCTTCCTGTCTACCTGTTGTCTGGATCTGCTATTGTTACCTTCCTGTCTACCTGTTGTCTGACGCTGCTGTTGTTACCTTCCTGTCTACCTGTTGTCTGATGCTGCTGTTGTTACCTTCCTGTCTACCTGTTGTCTGACGCTGTTGTTGTTACCTTCCTGTCTACCTGTTGTCTGACGCTGCTGTTGTTACCTTCCTGTCTACCTGTTGTCTGATGCTGCTATTGTTACCTTCCTGTCTACCTGTTGTCTGATGCTGCTGTTGTTACCTTCCTGTCTACCTGTTGTCTGACGCTGTTGTTGTTACCTTCCTGTCTACCTGTTGTCTGACGCTGCTGTTGTTACCTTCCTGTCTACCTGTTGTCTGACGCTGCTGTTGTTACCTTCCTGTCTACCTGTTGTCTGACGCTGCTGTTGTTACCTTCCTGTCTACCTGTTGTCTGACGCTGTTGTTGTTACCTTCCTGTCTACCTGTTGTCTGATGCTGCTGTTGCTACCTTCCTGACTACCTGTTGTCTGACGCTGTTGTTGTTACCTTCCTGTCTACCTGTTGTCTGACGCTGCTGTTGTTACCTTCCTGTCTACCTGTTGTCTGATGCTGCTATTGTTACCTTCCTGACTACCTGTTGTCTGACGCTGCTGTTGTTACCTTCCTGTCTACCTGTTGTCTGATGCTGCTGTTGTTACCTTCCTGTCTACCTGTTGTCTGATGCTGCTGTTGCTACCTTCCTGACTACCTGTTGTCTGACGCTGTTGTTGTTACCTTCCTGTCTACCTGTTGTCTGATGCTGTTGTTGTTACCTTCCTGTCTACCTGTTGTCTGATGCTGCTGTTGTTACCTTCCTGTCTACCTGTTGTCTGATGCTGCTGTTGTTACCTTCCTGTCTACCTGTTGTCTGACGCTGCTGTTGTTACCTTCCTATCTACCTGTTGTCTGACGCTGTTGTTGTTACCTTCCTGTCTACCTGTTGTCTGATGCTGCTGTTGTTACCTTCCTGTCTACCTGTTGTCTGACGCTGCTGTTGTTACCTTCCTGTCTACCTGTTGTCTGACGCTGCTGTTGTTACCTTCCTGTCTACCTGTTGTCTGATGCTGCTGTTGTTACCTTCCTGTCTACCTGTTGTCTGACGCTGTTGTTGTTACCTTCCTGTCTACCTGTTGTCTGACGCTGCTGTTGTTACCTTCCTGTCTACCTGTTGTCTGATGCTGTTGTTGTTACCTTCCTGTCTACCTGTTGTCTGACGCTGCTGTTGTTACCTTCCTGTCTACCTGTTGTCTGATGCTGCTGTTGTTACCTTCCTGTCTACCTGTTGTCTGACGCTGCTGTTGTTACCTTCCTGTCTACCTGTTGTCTGACGCTGTTGTTGTTACCTTCCTGTCTACCTGTTGTCTGACGCTGCTGTTGTTACCTTCCTGTCTACCTGTTGTCTGACGCTGCTGTTGTTACCTTCCTGTCTACCTGTTGTCTGACGCTGCTGTTGTTACCTTCCTGTCTGCCTGTTGTCTGACGCTGTTGTTGTTACCTTCCTGTCTACCTGTTGTCTGACGCTGCTGTTGTTACCTTCCTGTCTACCTGTTGTCTGATGCTGTTGTTGTTACCTTCCTGTCTACCTGTTGCCTGACGCTGTTGTTGTTACCTTCCTGTCTACCTGTTGTCTGATGCTGCTGTTGTTACCTTCCTGTCTACCTGTTGTCTGACGCTGTTGTTGTTACCTTCCTGTCTACCTGTTGTCTGATGCTGTTGTTGTTACCTTCCTGTCTACCTGTTGTCTGATGCTGTTGTTGTTACCTTCCTGTCTACCTGTTTTCTGATGCTGCTGTTGTTACCTTCCTGTCTGCCTGTTGTCTGACGCTGCTGTTGTTACCTTCCTGTCTGCCTGTTGTCTGACGCTGTTGTTGTTACCATCCTGTCTACCTGTTGTCTGACGCTGTTGTTGTTACCTTCCTGTCTACCTGTTGTATGACGCTGCTGTTGTTACGTTCCTGTCTACCTGTTGTCTGACGCTGCTGTTGTTACCTTCCTGTCTGCCTGTTGTTTGACGCTGTTGTTGTTACCTTCCTGTTTGCCTGTTGTCTGACGCTGTTGTTGTTACCTTCATGTCTACCTGTTGTCTGACGCTGTTGTTGTTACGTTCCTGTCTACCTGTTGTCTGACGCTGCTGTTGTTACCGTCCTGTCTACCTGTTGTCTAACGCTACTGTTGTTACCGTCCTGTCTATCTGTTGTCTGACGCTGTTGTTGTTACCTTCCTGTCTACCTGTTGTCTGATGCTGCTATTGTTACCTTCCTGTCTACCTGTTGTCTGATGCTGCTGTTGTTACCTTCCTGTCTACCTGTTGTCTGACGCTGTTGTTGTTACCTTCCTGTCTACCTGTTGTCTGACGCTGTTGTTGTTACCTTCCTGTCTACCTGTTGTCTGACGCTGTTGTTACCTTCCTGTCTACCTGTTGTCTGACGCTGTTGTTACCTTCCTGTCTACCTGTTGTCTGACGCTGTTGTTACCTTCCTGTCTACCTGTTGTCTGACGCTTTTGTTACCTTCCTGTCTACCTGTTGTCTGACGCTGCTGTTGTTACCTTCCTGTCTACCTGTTGTCTGACGCTGCTGTTGTTACCTTCCTGTCTACCTGTTGTCTGATGCTGCTGTTGTTACCTTCCTGTCTACCTGTTGTCTGACGCTGCTGTTGTTACCTTCCTGTCTACCTGTTGTCTGACGCTGCTGTTGTTACCTTCCTGTCTACCTGTTGTCTGATGCTGCTATTGTTACCTTCCTGTCTACCTGTTGTCTGATGCTGCTGTTGTTACCTTCCTGTCTACCTGTTGTCTGACGCTGTTGTTGTTACCTTCCTGTCTACCTGTTGTCTGACGCTGCTGTTGTTACCTTCCTGTCTACCTGTTGTCTGATGCTGCTGTTGTTACCTTCCTGTCTACCTGTTGTCTGACGCTGCTGTTGTTACCTTCCTGTCTACCTGTTGTCTGACGCTGCTGTTGTTACCTTCCTGTCTACCTGTTGTCTGACGCTGCTGTTGTTACCTTCCTGTCTACCTGTTGTCTGATGCTGCTGTTGTTACCTTCCTGTCTACCTGTTGTCTGATGCTGTTGTTGTTACCTTCCTGTCTACCTGTTGTCTGATGCTGCTGTTGTTACCTTCCTGTCTACCTGTTGTCTGATGCTGCTGTTGTTACCTTCCTGTCTACCTGCTGTCTGATGCTGTTGTTGTTACCTTCCTGTCTACCTGCTGTCTGATGCTGCTGTTGTTACCTTCCTGTCTACCTGTTGTCTGACACTGTTGTTGTTACCTTCCTGTCTACCTGTTGTCTGACGCTGTTGTTGTTACCTTCCTGTCTACCTGCTGTCTGATGCTGTTGTTGTTACCTTCCTGTCTACCTGCTGTCTGATGCTGTTGTTGTTACCTTCCTGTCTACCTGTTCTCTGACGCTGTTGTTGTTACCTTCCTGTCTACCTGCTGTCTGATGCTGTTGTTGTTACCTTCCTGTCTACCTGCTGTCTGATGCTGTTGTTGTTACCTTCCTGTCTACCTGCTGTCTGATGCTGTTGTTGTTACCTTCCTGTCTACCTGCTGTCTGATGCTGTTGTTGTTACCTTCCTGTCTACCTGTTGTCTGATGCTGCTGTTGTTACCTTCCTGTCTACCTGTTGTCTGACGCTGCTGTTGTTACCATGTCTACCTGTTGTCTGACGCTGCCTTCCTGTCTACCTGTTGTATGACGCTGCTGTTGTTACGTTCCTGTCTACCTGTTGTCTGACGCTGCTGTTGTTACCTTCCTGTCTGCCTGTTGTTTGACGCTGTTGTTGTTACCTTCCTGTTTGCCTGTTGTCTGACGCTGTTGTTGTTACCTTCATGTCTACCTGTTGTCTGACGCTGTTGTTGTTACGTTCCTGTCTACCTGTTGTCTGACGCTGCTGTTGTTACCGTCCTGTCTACCTGTTGTCTAACGCTACTGTTGTTACCGTCCTGTCTATCTGTTGTCTGACGCTGTTGTTGTTACCTTCCTGTCTACCTGTTGTCTGACACTGCTGTTGTTACCTTCCTGTCTACCTGTTGTCTGACGCTGCTGTTGTTACCTTCCTGTCTACCTGTTGTCTGACGCTGTTGTTACCTTCCTGTCTACCTGTTGTCTGACGCTGTTGTTGTTACCTTCCTGTCTACCTGTTGTCTGACGCTGTTGTTACCTTCCTGTCTACCTGTTGTCTGATGCTGCTGTTGTTACCTTCCTGTCTACCTGTTGTCTGACGCTGCTGTTACCTTCCTGTCTACCTGTTGTCTGACGCTGCTGTTGTTACCTTCCTGTCTACCTGTTGTCTGACGCTGTTGTTACCTTCCTGTCTACCTGCTGTCTGATGCTGTTGTTGTTACCTTCCTGTCTACCTGTTGTCTGACGCTGCTGTTGTTACCTTCCTGTCTACCTGTTGTCTGACGCTGTTGTTACCTTCCTGTCTACCTGTTGTCTGACGCTGTTGTTGTTACCTTCCTGTGTACCTGTTGTCTGACGCTGCTGTTGTTACCTTCCTGTCTACCTGTTGTCTGACGCTGCTGTTGTTACCTTCCTGTCTACCTGTTGTCAGATGCTGCTGTTGTTACCTTCCTGTCTACCTGTTGTCTGACGCTGCTGTTACCTTCCTGTCTACCTGTTGTCTGACGCTGCTGTTGTTACCTTCCTGTCTACCTGTTGTCTGATGCTGCTGTTGTTACCTTCCTGTCTACCTGTTGTCTGACGCTGTTGTTGTTACCTTCCTGTCTACCTGTTGTTGTTACCTTCCTGTCTACCTGCTGTCTGATGCTGCTGTTGTTACCTGCCTGTCTACCTGTTGTCTGAAGCTGCTGTTTTTACTTTCCTGTCTACCTGTTGTCTGACGCTGCTGTTGTTACCTTCCTGTCTACCTGTTGTCTGACGCTGCGGTGCTTGCTGTCTACTGCTGGCTGTCTGCTCTCACGCAGCTGTCCTCGCTTGTCTGCTGCTGGCCGTTTGCTGCTGGCTGTCTACTGCTGGCTGTCTACTGCTGGCTGTCTGCTGCTGGGTGTCTACTGCTGGCTGTCTGCTGCTGGCTGTCTACTGCTGACTGTCTGCTGCTGGCTGTCTGCTGCTGGCTGCCTACTCTGACGCTGCTGTGCTCGCATGTCTGCTGCTGGCTGTCTGCTGCTGGCTGTGTACTCTGACGCTGCCGTGCTTTGCACTCTGGCAGAGTTCATTCTGCCAGGGGTTAAGGCTTGTTAGTTGTCAGTCCTAACTTCACTCTAGGGAGAGGCAGCGAATTTAACTTGGTGATATAGCTAGTCCTGAGACCCATCAGGTGAAAGCTAAGGCTTCCAGACCGACTTGTTTTCTGTTCCAGCGTGTCAACGCTGCGGTTCAGAGGGGTAATGCCCACGGCGTCTTGGGTCCTCACCCAGGCTCTGAGGAGCTGCCCCAAGTGTTTATAATACAGTTGTTGTATTTGCAATGAATATTTTTAAAATTCTGTAATATTACCCAATGATTTATTTATACATACAAACGTACATATCTATCTATCTATGTAAATATTTATCTATCTATATACATATATATATATATATATATATATATATATATATATATATATATATATATATATATGTATATATATATATATATATATATATATATATATATATATATATATATATATATATATATATATATTTATATATATATATATATATATATATATATATATATATATATATATATATATATATATATATATATATATATATATATATACATATATACATATATGTATATTAAACAACTTCATGTCCATCAATATCGGTGGGCTAAACATATCGACCACAGACTGAGGGACTGATTACCTCAGACTCCTCATCTTCCGTCTTTCTCTACATTGGACTGAAGAAGTCACTGGCTGGCGAAACGTTACTAGAATAAAAATACCTAAATGTTGCATAAGTGTTTCTTGTGTTTCTTGTTGTTTTTTGTACTCTGTTTTCTGTTGTTTCTCGTACATTATCGTTCTTGTTGTGTCTTCTGCAGACATCTTTAACCAGCGTATCTCTGTTTCTCTCCTGTTACCAGTGATTATTGGTTATTTGGGACACTTCCGGTGATGGTAGGCTTGTAAGTGATATAAACCTTGGTAATAAATACCGACAAGTTGGTTTAGAAAGACACGTAAGCAAACACTATAACATATTTATTAGAAAACGTTTCGGTCCTGGGACCTTGATCACTTCTAACATACAGAGGTAGAAAGACATTATATATATAGGCGGAGAGTGAGATGTGACGCACGTGACCTATGACATTCCTCAGGTCACGTGCGTCACATCTCACTCTCCGCCTATATATATAATGTCTTTCTACCTCTGTATGTTAGAAGTGATCAAGGTCCCAGAACCGAAACGTTTTCTAATAAATATGTTATAGTGTTTGCTTACGTGTCTTTCTAAACCAGGCTTGTAAGTACTCAGGACGTACTCTGGTACAGCTGTCCTCACTAGCTTCTCTTCCTTCACACTGATTCAATATTCTCTTAATTCATTTTCGATCACTTGCATAAAAACAGGTATAAAAACAGGCATAGAAACAGGTATAAAAATAGATGGAGCAGTAACAGAGTCTGTTTGGGTAGAGTTCGTGGAGGGTCAAGAAAAACTAATTCTAGGTGTAATATACCGACCTCCTGGCTTGGATCACGATAGAGGGAGACTTCTTTGGGACGAAATTGTTAGGGCTTCTGGACACAGTAACGTAGTCATAGTAGGGGACTTTAACTTTAGCCAAATTGACTGGAATTCTTTGACAGGTAATTTAGAGTCCAGTGACTTTATGGAAACAGTTCAGGACTGTTTTCTGAAACAGAGCGTAACTGAGCCTACCAGGGGTAATAATTTGCTAGACCTAGTCTTGTCAAATAAGGAAACACTCGTGAATAATCTGGAGATCACTGAAGAGCTTGGCGCAAGTGATCACAAATCCATCACTTTTAGCATTAATTGGGAATGCAAGAATAATGATAATACAGTAAAAATCCCTGATTTTCGTTCTGCCGATTATAATGGACTTAGGGAACATCTGTCTAATCTTGATTGGGGTTATCTAGCTAATGATTTTATTGACGATAATTATACTTATGAATATGAAGGGATCTGCTTTTATGATTGTTTTCTTAATAATGTACACAGTGCCCAGAGTATATACATTCCCCAGAGAGAAATTAGGTCTAATAATAACGATCCCAAATGGGTTAACAGGAGGCTAAAGCATCTATTAGGGGAGAAAAGGGGAATTTATAGGCGCATCAGAAGAGGAGAGGTTAACCTTACTGACCAATATGTTCAGCTTAAAAGAGAAGTGAAAAAGGCGATTAGAAAGGCTAAACGTGACTATGAAATTAGAGTTGCTAGTGAATCAAAGACTAATCCAAAGGGGTTCTTTCAAGTGTATAGGACGAAGGTGAAGGAAAAAGTAGGACCTCTGAAAACTGGGAATGGACAGCTGACGGATAATGAACTGGAAATGTGTTCCTTATTTAATGACTATTTTTTGTCAGTTTTTACACAGGAAGATGTAAATGAGATTCCAGTAATTAACAATTATTTAGTTCCTGATGAATTTAAGTTAACTAATATTACTGTCACGAGGGACATGGTTATTAAACAGATAGACAAACTGAAACAAAATAAGTCCCCGGGACCCGATGAGTTGTTTTCCAGGGTACTTAAGGAATGCAAGATGGAGCTTAGTCAGCCATTAACGAGTGTCTTCAATGCGTCCATCCTTACCAGTGTTGTGCCAGAGTTGTGGAAGATGGCTAATGTGGTTCCTATATTCAAATCAGGGGATAAGTCCACTCCTTCAAATTATCGTCCAATAAGCCTGACATCTATAGTGGGCAAGTTATTAGAATCAATTATAGCTGACATTATCAGAAGTCACCTTGAAGAGCATAACTTGATAAATGAATCTCAGCATGGATTCACGAGAGGTCGTTCCTGCCTGACAAACTTACTGACGTTCTTCAATAGAACATTTGAGGCAGTTGACAGTGATAAGGAATATGATATTGTTTATTTGGATTTTAGTAAAGCCTTCGACAGAGTACCTCACAAGAGACTCTTAAGAAAAGTGGCAGCTCATGGTATAGGAGGTAAAGTTCTAGCATGGATTGAGGCATGGCTTACCAATAGAAAGCAGAGAGTTACCATTAATGGAGTGAAATCTGAATGGGGATTAGTCACTAGTGGCGTTCCACAAGGATCAGTTTTAGGCCCTCTCTTGTTCATAATTTACATTAATGACCTTGATGAAGGGATTACGAGTGACAAGAGTAAATTTGCTGATGATACAAAGATAGGCCATATAATTCACTCTGAGGAGGATATAAATGAACTTCAGGACGATTTGGACAAATTAATGTCTTGGTCTGAAAAATGGCAGATGAAGTTCAATGTGGATAAGTGTAAGGTACTTGCCCTTGGTAATGAAAATAACCCTCGAAGCTATAATCTAGGTGAAGTAGAGCTTGATCATACAGAATGTGAAAAAGACTTGGGAGTCATGGTAAGCAGAAATCTAAAGCCAAGACAGCAGTGCCTTAGTGTGCGCAACAAGGCCAACAGATTACTTTGGTTTATCTCAAGAAGTATTACTAACAGAAGTCCAAAAGTTATTTTACAGCTCTATACATCACTAGTGAGGCCTCATTTAGATTATGCTGCTCAGTTTTGGTCCCCTTACTACAGGATGGACATAGACTCATTAGAAAACATACAGAGAAGAATGACTAAAATGATTTACTGTGTAAGGAACCTCCCGTATGAAGATAGACTTAAAGCCTTAAATCTCCACTCTCTGGAGAGGCGTAGAATGAGGGGAGATATAATTGAAGTGTATAAGTGGATGACGGGCATAAACAAGGGAGATATTAATAAAGTACTGAGGGTGTCGAACCTGGATAAAATTGGATAAATTTAGATTTAAAAAGGACATAGGTAAGTACTGGTTTCCTAACAGAGTTGTAGATGCGTGGAACAGTCTTCCCAGTGGGCTGATAGAGGTTAGGACCTTGGGTAGCTTTAAGAAGAGACTGGATAAATATATGAGTGGGAGTGGCTGGGTTTGATTGGTGTCAAGGGGTACGGGAGTTATTTCTTGGGTATCTTTAGGTAGATGTCGTTTTGATAAGGACCTGCCTCGCATGGCCCAGTAGGCCTTCTGCAGTGTTCCTACATTCTTATGTTCTTATGTTCTTAAACTCTTGTTCTGTTTCCTCTTAAGTCCGTCTCTATCAAATATCTGTGTTAGAATATCTTATACGCTGTGATCATGTCTCCTCTGGATCACCGATCTTCTTGTTTCCTGAACAATAAAGTTACAAAATAACCCTCAATTTGGAGACCGCTGTAAACTTTCAAGTTACAAAGGTAGCCACTTCGTAGGTACCTTCGTGTTTTACACGATGTGACCTGAACCATGTGAATCCGGTTACTCTCTTAACCAAGCAAGAATGAAAGTCACATTAACCGGCTGCAACAACATCCAGCCTCTTAAACCACACATTAAAACTAGACTAATAGGCGCAACTTAGACCATTATCATGTCTGCCAACTTCTATTGGTGCTGGTGTTACCACTGCTGGTGTTATTTCTGCTGGTGTTACTGCTGCTGCTGGTGTTACTACTGCTGGTGTTACTACTGCTGGTGTTACTGCTGCTGGTGTTACTACTGCTGGTGATACCACTGCTGGTGTTACTGCTGCTGGTGTTATTGCTGCTGGTGTTGCTACTGCTGATGTTACCACTGCTGGTGTTATTTATGCTGGTGTTACTGCTGCTGGTGTTACTGCTGCTGGTGTTGCTACTGCTGATGTTACCACTGCTGGTGTTATTTATGCTGGTGTTACTGCTGCTGGTGTTACTACTGCTGGTGTTACTACTGCTGGTGTTACTACTGCTGATGTTACTGCTGCTGGTGTTACTACTGCTGGTGTTACCACTGCTGGTGTTACTGCTGCTGGTGTTACTGCTGCTGGTGTTACTACTGCTGATGTTACCACTGCTGGTGTTACTGCTGCTGGTGTTGCAACTGCTGGTGTTATCACTGCTGGTGTTACTGCTGCTGGTGTTACTGCTGCTGGTGTTGCCACTGCTGGTGTTACTACTGCTGATGTTACCACTGCTGATGTTACCACTGCTGTTGTTACCACTGCTGGTGTTACTGCTGCTGGTGTTACTGCTGCTGGTGTTACTACTGCTGATGTTACCACTGCTGGTGTTACTGCTGCTGGTGTTGCAACTGCTGGTGTTATCACTGCTGGTGTTACTGCTGCTGGTGTTACTGCTGCTGGTGTTACTGCTGCTGGTGTTACTACTGCTGATGTTACCACTGCTGGTGTTACTGCTGCTGGTGTTGCAACTGCTGGTGTTATCACTGCTGGTGTTACTGCTGCTGGTGTTACTGCTGCTGGTGTTGCAACTGCTGGTGTTACTACTGCTGGTGTTACCACTGCTGGTGTTATTACTGCTGGTGTTACTGCTGCTGGTGTTACTGCTGCTGGTGTTACTACTGCTGGTGTTACTACTGCTGGTGTTACCACTGCTGGTGTTATTACTGCTGGTGTTACTGCTGCTGGTGTTACCACTGCTGGTGTTATTACTGCTGGTGTTACTGCTGCTGGTGTTACTGCTGCTGGTGTTACTTCTGCTGGTGTTACAACTGCTGGTGCTACTACTGTTGGTGTTATCACTGCTGGTGTTGCCACTGCTGGTGTTACTATTACTGGTATTACTTTTGCTGGTGTTACTACTGCTGGTATTATCACTGCAGGCGTTACTACCACTGGTGTTACTGCTGCTGGTGTTACTACTGCTGGTGTTACTACTGCTGGTGTTATTTCTGCTGGTGTTACTACTGCTGGTGTTACCACTGCTGGCGTTACTACAGCTGGTATTACCACTGCTGGTGTTACTACTGTTGGTGTTTCCACTGCTGGTGTTACTACTGCTGGTGTTACCACTGCTGGTGTTACTTCTCCTGGTGTTACTACTGCTGGTGTTACCACTGCTGGTGCTACCACTGTTGGTGTTACTACTGCTGGTGTTACCACTGCTGATGTTACTGATGCTGGTGTTACTACTGCTGGTGTTACTACTGCTGGTGTTATTTCTGCTGGTGTTACTACTGCTGGTGTTACTACTGCTGGTGTTACTACAGCTGGTATTACCACTGCTGGTGTTACTACTGCTGGTGTTACTACTGCTGGTGTTACCACTGCTGGTGTTACTACTGCTGGTGTTACTACTCCTGGTGTTGCTACTGCTGGTGTTACTACTGCTGAAGATACTACTGCTGGAGCTACTACTGCTGGTGTTACTACTACTAGTGATACCACTGCTGGTGTTACTTCTGCTAGTGTTACTACTGCTGGTGTTACTACTGCTGGTGTTACCACTGCTGATGTTACTACTGCTGGTGTTACTACTGCTGGTGTTACCACTGCTTGTGTTACCACTGCTGGTGTTACCACTGCTGGTGTTACTACTGCTGGTGTTACCACTGCTGGTGTTGCTACTGCTAGTGTTACTACTGCTGGTGTTACCACTGCTGGTGTTACTACTGCTGGTGTTAACACTATTTGTGTTACTACTGCTGGTGTTACTGCTGCTGGTGTTACTGCTGCTGGTGTTACTACTGCTGATGTTACTACTGCTGGTGTTACTACTGCTAGTGTTACTACTGCTGGTGTTACCACTGCTGGTGTTACTACTGCTGGTGTTACCACTATTTGTGTTACTACTGCTGGTGTTACTGCTGCTGGTGTTACCACTGCTGGTGTTACTACTGCTGGTGTTACTGTAGACACCCTGTACTGTCTGCACAGACAGCCCATGCTGTCTGTGGGAAGCGGTGGTCGCAGCAGTTGTTTGCCCGGAGAGAGGAAGGAAGAGGTATGAAGTCATCTTCACTTCATCGCCCTATACAAGAAGCATCCGTCTCTCAAAGAGTTATCCTGATGTCGTGTCTGCACGTTTGAGCATCCAGACACAGGTACAAGCAGGATCCAGCCGAAATTTGCCGAATTTTTCCGAGAATTGTAAGTGGCGTCCCAGTGACCCCACGCTACAGCGTCCCACGCTGTTTCTCAAGTCATGTGTTCAGCGTCACTGGTATGTTGCTGCTGTTGTTCAGCTCAGCACAGCTGTTTCAGCAAGCCAGAGGTGAATTTTGTGGTGATTTCTGAGTCCAGTGTGAGTTCTCCACGTGTTTGTGGGTGGGGGAGGAGGAGGAGGAAGTGGCCGTTCCTCACCTTGCCCATGCTCGCCCTACTCACGCTGACCCGTCTACCATACACTCACCACTGCCCACTCCCTCTGTTGTGTTTTCTGCTGTTTTCCATGTGAATTCATTGCCAGAGCTGTGTATCCAAGTGCCCGAGGCCACTCGAAGCTACGTGGATCGGCATGCCACGAAGATCACGACGCCACGTGGATCCCGACGCCACGTGGGTGTGGGCGATGTCACGTGGACCTACGAGCTATGTGAGTTACCAGATGTCCCAGGCCACATGCTGTGGTCTGCTGCCCGCATCACATTGACGCCACCGACGATGCTGCCCGACTTCATGACGTCATGATGTCTGCCTGACGTCATCTCGAGATTGCTGACGTCACAGTGCTGCTGACGTCACCTCGCGACATCACATGATGTCACCATCGAGTGTTCAGTAATTATTTCAGTATTGTCGAGAAGACTGAGAGAAGATATATGTCGTGTTAATTAATTCCTCTCAGTCAGTGTTCTCACATTTTAGTATATGTCTTAGTGTCAGTTTTGTGCACAGAAAAGCATCATTTGCTAGTTTAAGCCATGTCGTACCGCGGTGTGTAAAGTTTCCGTGTGTCTAGTGAGGTCTGAGCCCGACCTGAGTAGCACCACTGTGCTAAGTCACCTGATGTGACCAGTGCGTTTGACAGTTATCAGTCAGCTCTGAGCGTATGACCCCATTTGTACAGAAAGTTTTTATGCTCGTCGCTCGTGATGTTCTGCAGAATCGTACCTGCTACGATTCCCATCGAGATTTGTTTCACTTCACCTCCAGACCTTCAGAATGCAGTTATATGTAGAGAAACAAGTCTGGGGACGCTTAGACTAACCTCTGCTATAACTCCAACTGCCGAGAGAGTGACACTCGTCAAGCCGCAGTTAGCCCTGTCAGCAGGGGCTGTGTCAGCATCGTGTCTCAAGCTTCAGTGAGCAGCCTGCACAAAGAAGATGTCACTTTGACTGCTAGCTCTCTCACTGCAGTCTGGTGTATGATGTTACGACTCCCAGATGTTTCGCCCAGTCCTCTCTGCCACGACTCGCTCCACAACTCGCTCCACACTCGCCGGCAGTAACAGCCCAGCGACAGTACCAGTCGAGAAGTGTCCTCCTGAGTTGCTTGCCAGAAGTCCTGCCCAGTTGCCGAGTTTTGTCGACGCCTCACTCGAGGGCACCAGCATGTCGTGCCCCAGGTTGAGTGAAAACTTGCAGCGACTCCTACGACGTCTGCTTCACCGTTCCAGAGGAGACCGTAACCTGTCACATCACAGCTCAGCCGCAGCGATGTCTCCTGTGTTGCAGTATCTGTCCAGACGCAGGAAGGCGTGCAGTGATGCCCTTCGACGCTCACTGCCTATGACCACGATGTTTAGCACACCCCACATGTTTTTTTTCTTCCCTCCCTGTAGGAAGTTTTTTTTTCCATGTCCATATGTATACATATGTTTTTATTTTGTGTTCTGTGCCCTGTGCCTACGAGAGAGAGACTGAGTTTCTTTTACCACCAGTATTATCGTGTCGGGACGATGCGAGGTAGGTGGCCGAGCGTATACAGACACCCTGTACTGTCTGCACAGACAGCCCTTGCTGTCTGCCAGCTTAGTTCACATTTCGCATCACTAAGGTGCTGCCCTCTGTAGCCAGGCCTCTCGGTGGGCACAGCAGCCTGCCTGCCCTTGCCTCGCTCTCACTCACACAGCGGCCTAGCAGGAAGACACAAGGCCTACTCCTAGCTCTCTCTCGTGGCATGGCCCTCCCGGGCCAAGGGCACAACACACAAGCCTGTGTACCCACCACGACATAACAATAAAGTAAGAAGCCTCCGAAGAAGTCTATAATTCAAACCCCGCTTCCAGCCTACCAAATAAACTCGTTATATTACCACTGCTGGTGTTAAAAACTGCTGGTGTTACCTCTGCTGGTGTTACCACTGCTGGTGTTACTACTGCTGGTGTTACCACTGCTGGTGTTACCACTGCTGATGTTACCACTGCTGGTGTTATTACTGCTGGTGTTACTACTGCTGGTGTTACCACTGCTGGTGTTACCACTGCTGGTGTTACTACTGCTGGTGTTAAAACTGCTGGTGTTACCACTGCTTGTGTTACCACTGCTGGTGTTACCACTGCTGGCGTTACCACTGCCGTAGTTACTACTGCTGGTGTTACCACTGCTGGTGTTACTACTGCTGGTGTTACCACTGCTGGTGTTACCACTGCTGGTGTTACCACTGCTGGTGTTACCACTGCTGGTGTTACTACTGCTGGTGTTACCACTGCTGGTGTTACCACTGCTGGTGTTACCACTGCTGGTGCTATTACTGCTGGTGTTACTACTGCTGGTGTTACCGCTGCTGGTGTTACCACTGCTGGTGTTACTACTGCTGGTGTTAAAACTGCTGGTGTTACCACTGCTGGTGTTACCACTGCTGGTGTTACCACTGCTGGCGTTACCACTGCCGGTGTTACTACTGCTGGTGTTACCACTGCTGGTGTTACTACTGATGGTGTTACCACTGCTGGTGTTACCACTGCTGGTGTTACCACTGCTGGTGTTACCACTAGTGGTGTTACCACTGATGGTGTTACCACTGCTGGTGTTACTACTGCTGGTGTTACCACTGCTGGTGTTACCACTGCTGGTGTTACCACTGCTGGTGTTATTACTGCTGGTGTTACTACTGCTGGTGTTACCACTGCTGGTGTTACCACTGCTGGTGTTACTACTGCTGGTGTTAAAACTGCTGGTGTTACCACTGCTGGTGTTACCACTGCTGGTGTTACCACTGCTGGTGTTACTACTGCTGGTGTTACCACTGCTGGTGTTACCATTGATGGTGTTACCACTGCTGGTGTTACCACTGCTGGTGTTACCACTGCTGGTGTTACTACTGCTGGTGTTACAACTGCTTGTGTTACTACTGCTGGTGTTACTACTGCTTGTGTTACCACTGCTGGTGTTACCACTGCTGGTGTTACCACTGCTGGTGTTACCACTGCTGGTGTTACCACTGCTGGTGTTACTACTGCTGGTGTTACCACAGCTGGTGTTACCACTGCTGGTGTTACCACTGCTGGTGTTACCACTGCTGGTGTTACTACTGCTGGTGTTACTACTGCTGGTGTTACCACTGCTTGTGTTACTACTGCTGGTGTTACTACTGCTGGTGTTACCACTACTTGTGTTACTACTGCTGGTGTTACCACTTCTGGTGTTACCACTGCTGCTGTTACCACTGCTGCTATTACTACTGCTGGTGTTACCACTGCTGGTGTTACCACTGCTGGTGTTACCACTGCTGGTGTTACCACTGCTGGTGTTACCACTGGTGGTGTTACTACTGCTGGTGTTACTGCTGCTGGTGTTACCACTGCTGGTGTTACTACTGCTGGTGTTACTACTGCTGGTGTTACCACTACTTGTGTTACTACTGCTGGTCTTACTACTGCTTGTGTTACCACTGCTGGTGTTACCACTACTGGTGTTACCACTGCTGGTGTTACCACTGCTTGTGTTACTACTGCTGGTGTTACTACTGCTTGTGTTACCACTGCTGGTGTTACCACTGCTGGTGTTACCACTGCTGGTGTTACCACTGCTGGTTTTACCACTGCTGGTGTTACTACTGCTGGTGTTACCATTGCTGGTGTTACCACTGCTGGTGTTACCACTGCTGGTGTTACCACTGCTGGTGTTACTACTGCTGGTGTTACTACTGCTGGTGTTACCACTGCTTGTGTTACTACTGCTGGTGTTACTACTGCTGGTGTTACCACTACTTGTGTTACTACTGCTGGTGTTACCACTTCTGGTGTTACCACTGCTGCTGTTACCACTGCTGCTATTTCTACTGCTGGTGTTACCACTGCTGGTGTTACCACTGTTGGTGTTACCACTGCCAATGTTATCACTGGTGGTCTTGCCACTGCTGGTGTTACTACTGCTGGTGTTACTACTGCTGGTGTTACCACTGCTGGTGTTACTACTGCTGGTGTTACTACTGCTGGTGTTACCACTACTTGTGTTACTACTGCTGGTGTTACTACTGCTTGTGTTACCACTGCTGGTGTTACCACTACTGGTGTTACCACTGCTGGTGTTACAACTGCTGGTGTTACTACTGCTGGTGTTACCACTGCTGGTGTTTCCACTGCTGGTATTACCACTGCTGGTGTTACCACTGCTGGTGTTATCACTGCTGGGGTTACCACTGCTGGTGTTACTACTGCTGGTGCTGCTACTGCTGGTGTTACCACTGCTTGTGTTACTACTGCTGGTGTTACCACTGCTGGTGTTACCACTGCTGATGTTACCTCTGCTGGTGTTACCACTGCTGGTGTTATCACTGCTGGTGTTACCACTGCTGGTGTTACCGCTGCTGATGTTACCACTGCTAGTGTTACCACTGCTGGTGTTACCACTGCTGGTGTAACTACTGTTGCTGCTACTGTTGCTTCCGCTGTTGCTACTAATGTTACTGTTGCTACTAAAACAGCTATGATAGCTATTGCTGATTATGCAGCTTCTGCTGCTGCTGTTTCTATTATCCTGGCTCCTATTACTACTACTACTGCTGCAGCTGCTAATATTACTGCTGCTAATCCTGCAAGTTCGTTTGCGAACCGGGCAAGTCAGGCCCTCCCAGGGCGACGGAAGAATGTGGTCGGTCAGGCAGCAGCAGTGGCAGCAGTGGCAGCAGCAAGGCAGCAACAAGCAGCAAGCGGCAGCAACAAGCAGCGGCGCAAGGCAGCAACGCGGCAGCAGCAGCAGCGCGGCGGCAAGCGGCAGCAGCAGCAGCACAGCACGGCAGCGGCGGTAACGGCAGCGGCAGCAGCAGCAGCAGCGACGGCAGGCAGCAGGCAGGCAGCAGCAGCGGCGGCGGCGGCGGCGGCAACAGCAGCAGCAAGCGCGCGGCAGCAGCAGCAGCGGCGGCAGCAGCGGCAGCAGCAAGCAGCGGCAAGGCGGCACGGCAGCGGCGGCAGCGGCGGCAGACGGCGGCAGCGGCAGCGGCGGCGGCAGCAGGCAGGCAGCGCGGCGGCAGCAGCAGCGGTTAGAGGCAACAGCGGCGGCGGCGGCGGCAGGCGGCGCAGCGGCGGCAGCAGCGGCGGCAGCGGCAGCAGGCGGCAGCAGGCAGCGCGGCGGCGCAGCGGCGGCGGCGGCGGCGCAGCAGCGGCTGGCAGCAGCGGCGGCAGCGGCGGCAGCAGGCGGCGGCGGCAGCAGCAAGCGGTGGCAGCGGCGCGCGGCAGCAGTGGCAGGCGGCGGCGCGGCGGCAGTGGCGGCGGCAGCGCGGCGGCAGCGGCAGCTGGCGGCAGCGGCAGCGGTGCAGCAGCGCAGCATCAGTGCAGCGGCTGGCGGTGGCAGGCGGCGGCGGTCAACGGCAGCGGTAAGCAGCAGGCGGCAGCGGCGCCGGCAGGTAACGGCGGTAACGGCAGCGGCAGCGGCAGGCAGTAACGGCAGCAGCAGGCAGGGCAGGCAGCAGCAGGCAGGCAGCCGGCAGGCGGCAGCAGCGGTGCGGCAGCAGCACAGGCAGCAGCGGCAGCAGCAGCGGCAGGCGGCAGGCAGCAGGCGGCAACAGCGGACAGTGGCAGGCAGGCGGCGGCGCAGCAGCAGCAGCAACGGCAGGCGGCAGCGGTGGCAGCAGGCGGCAGGCGGCGTGCGGCAGGCGGCTGGCGGCGGCAGCAGCAGCAGTAACAGGCGGCAGCGGCAGCAGCGGCAGCAGCGGCAGGCGGCGGCGGCAGCGGCAAGGCGGCGGCGGCAGTAACAGGCGGCGGCAGGCGGCAGCAGCAGCGGCAGCAGCAGCAGCGGTAACAGCAGCAGCGGCGGCAGCAGCGGCAGCGGCAGCGGTAAGCAGCAGGCAGGCAGGCGGTAACAGCAGGCAGCGGCAGGCGGCGGTAACAGCGGCAGCGGCGGCGGCAGTGGCGGCAGCGGTAACAGCAGCGGCTTGGCGGCAGCAGCGGTAACGGCGCAGCGGCGGCGGCGGTAACGGCAGCGGTGAACAACGCAGGCGGCAGCAGCGGTAACAAGCAGCGGCAGGCAGGCGGTAACAGCAGGCAGCGCGGCGCGGTAACGCAGCGGCGGCGGGGCAGCGGGGTGAAGCAGCAGCAGCGGCAGCGGCGGTAACACAGCGGTAAGCAAGCGGCAGCGGCGGCGGCAGCAACAGCAGGCAGCAGGCGGCGGCGTAACAGCAGCAGCAGGCGTTAGGCGGTAACAGCAGGCAGCGGCAGCAGGTAACAGCAGGCAGTAACAACGCGGCGGCGGCGTGGTAACAGGCAGCGGTAACAGCAGCAGGCAGCGCAGCAGTAACAGCAGCAGCAGCAGCAGCAGCAGCAGTAACAGCAGCAGTAACAGCAGCAGTAACAGCAGCAGCAGCAGCAACAGCAGCAGCAGCAGCAGCAGCAGCAGCAGTAACAGCAGCAGCAGTAACAGCAGCAGCAGCAGCAGCAGCAGCAGTAACAGCAGCAGCAGCAGCAGCAGCAGTAACAGCAGCAGCAGCAGCAGCAGCAGCAGTAACAGCAGCAGCAACAGCAATAATATTTGTATCACAACAATACACCCAAAAATTATTGTTTATAAAACTTCCTCGAGTACATTTGTTGCGCTAATTGTTATACGTCATAAAATGTTAATAATCCCAAGAAAAACGAGAATATTTCGGGGGTTGTGGCTGAGAGTCACGTACAGTCAGGACGTTGTACGTGACCACGGCTCAGTCCCAGTGTTTACCAGCTATTGAAGAGTTCAGAGAGCCAACCAGAGGTTCTCCAGAGCCAACCAGAGGTTCTCCAGAGCCAACTAGAGGTTCTCCAGAGCCAACCAGAGGTTTTCTAGAGCCAACCAGAGGTTCTTCAAAGTCAACCAGAGGTTCTCTAGAGCCAACCAGAGGTTCTTCAGAGTCAACCAGAGGTTCTCCAGAGCCAACCAAAGGTTCTCCAGAGCCAACCAGAGGTTCTCCAGAGCCAACCAGAGGTTCCCCAGAGCCAACCAGAGGTTCTCCAGAGCCAACCAGAGGTTCTCCAGAGCCAACCAGAGGTTCTCCAGAGCCAACCAGAGGTTCCCCAGAGCCAACCAGAGGTTCTCCAGAGCCAACCAGAGGTTCTCCAGAGCCAACCAGAGGTTCTCCAGAGCCAACCAGAGGTTCTCCAGAGCCAACCAGAGGTTCTCCAGAGCCAACCAGAGGTTCTCCAGAGTCAACCAGCGGTTCTCCAAAGACAACCAGAGGTTTTCCAGAGCCAACAAGAGGTTCTCCAGAGCCAACCAGAGGTTCCCCAGAGCCAACCAGAGGTTCTCCAGAGCCAACCAGAGGTTCTCCAGAGTCAACCAGAGGTTCTCCAGAGCCAATCAGAGGTTCTCCAGAGCCAACCAGAGGTTCTCCAGAGCCAACCAGAGGTTCTCCAGAGCCAACCAGAGGTTCTCCAGAGCCAACCAGAGGTTCTCCAGAGCCAACCAGAGGTTCTCCAGAGCCAACCAGAGGTTCTCCAGAGCCAACCAGAGGTTCTCCAGAGCCAACCAGAGATTCCCCAGAGCCAACCAGAGGTTCTCCAGAGTCAACCAGAGGTTCCCCAGAGCCAACCAGAGGTTCTCCAGAGTCAACCAGAGGTTCTCCAGAGCCAACCAGAGGTTCTCCAGAGCCAACCAGAGGTTCTCCAGAGCCAACCAGAGGTTCCTCAGAGCCAACCAGAGATTCTCCAGAGTCAACCAGAAGTTCTCCAGAGTCAGCCAGTGGTTCCCCAGAGCCAACCAGAGGTTCTCCAGAGTCCACCAGAGGTTCTCCAGAGCCAACCAGAGGTTCTCCAGAGCCAACCAGAGGTTCTCCAGAGTCAACCAGAGGTTCCCCAGAGCCAACCAGAGGTTTCTCTAGAGCCAACCAGAGGTTCTCCAGAGCCAACCAGAGGTTCTCTAGAGCCAACCAGAGGTTCTCCAGAGCCAACCAGAGGTTCTCCAGAGTCAACCAGAGGTTCCCCAGAGCCAACCAGAGGTTCTCCAGAGTCAACCAGAGGTTCTCCAGAGCCAACCAGAGGTTTTCCAGAGCCAAGTAGAGGATCTCCAGGGCCAACCAGAGGATCTCCAGAGCCAAGCAGAGGTTCTCCAGAGCCAACCAGAGGTTAACCAGAGCCAAGCAGAGGTTCTCCAGAGCCAAGCAGAGGTTCTCCAGAGCCAACCAGAGGTTCTCCAGAGTCAACCAGAGGTTCTCAAGAGTCAACCAGAGGTTCTCCAGAGCCAACCAGAGGTTCTCAGAGCCAACCAGAGGTTTTCCAGAGCCAACCAGAGATTCTCCAGAGTCAAGCAGAGGTTCTCCAGAGTCAACCAGAGGTTCTCCAGAGCCAACCAGAGGTTCTCCAGAGTCAACCAGAGGTTCTCCAGAGTCAAGCAGAGGTTCTCCAAAGCTAACCAGAGGTTCTCCAGAGCCAACCAGAGGTTCCCCAGAGCCAACCAGAGGTTCTCCAGAGCCAACCAGAGGTTCTCCAGAGCCAACCAGAGGTTCTCCAAAGCCAACCAGAGGTTCTCCAAAGCCAACCAGAGGTTCTCCAAAGCCAACCAGAGGTTCTCCAGAGCCAACCAGAGGTTCTCCAGAGCCAACCAGAGGTTCTCCAGAGCCAACCAGAGGTTCTCTAGAGCCAACCAGAGGTTCTCCAGAGCCAACCAGAGGTTCTCTAGAGCCAACCAGAGGTTCTCTAGAGCCAACCAGAGGTTCTCCAGAGCCAACCAGAGGTTCTCCAAAGCCAACCAGAGGTTCTCCAAAGCCAACCAGATGTTCTCCAGAGCCAACCAGAGGTTCTCCAGAGCCAACCAGAGGTTCTCCAGAGCCAACCAGAGGTTCTCTAGAGCCAACCAGAGGTTCTCCAGAGCCAACCAGAGGTTCTCTAGAGCCAACCAGAGGTTCTCTAGAGCCAACCAGAGGTTCTCCAGAGCCAACCAGAGGTTCTCTAAAGCCAACCAGAGGTTTTTTAGAGCCAACCAGAGGTTCTCCAAAGCCAACCAGAGGTTCTCCAAAGCCAACCAGAGGTTCTCTAGAGCCAACCAGAGGTTCTCCAGAGCCAACCAGAGGTTCTCCAGAGCCAACCAGAGGTTCTCCAGAGCCAACCAGAGGTTCTCCAGAGCCAACCAGAGGTTCTCCAGAGCCAACCGCTTCATTATAGAAGATCATTATACTGCTCATAAGAGCCGTATATAATGGGGATATCAGACCAGGATAGTGAATATACAAGCCCAGTATACTGGTATGTATGCATTTATGTGTGTACTCACCTAATTGTGGTTGCAGGGGTCGAGACTCAGCTCCTGGCCCCGCCTCTTCACTGATCGCACCTGGGTCCTCTCTCTCTCTGCTTCCTGAGCTTAGTAATACCTCGTCCTAAAGCTATGTATGGTTCCTGCCTCCACTACTTCACTTGCTAGGCTATTCCACTTCCTGACAACTCTATGACTGAAGAAATACTTCCTAACATCCCTGTGACTCGTTTGAGTCTTCAGCTTCCAATTGTGACCCCTTGTTTCTGTGTCTCCTCCCTGGAACATCCTGTCTCTGTCCACCTTATCTATTCCACGCAGTATCTTGTATGTCGTTATCATGTCTACCCTGGCCCTTCTGTCTTCCATTGTCGTCAGTTCGATTTTTCTCAACCTTTCCTCGTACGACATTTCCCAGAGCTCTGGGACTAGCCTTGTTGTAAACCTTTTTACTTTCTCATAAGAACATAAGAAAGGAGGAACACTGCAGGAGGCCTGCTGGCCCATACTAGGCAGGTCCTTTACAATTCATCCCACTAACAAAACATTTGCCCTACCCAATTTTCAATGCCACCCAAGAAATAAGCTCTGATGTGAAAGTCCCACTCAAATCCAACCCTTCCCACTCATGTACTTATCCAACCTAGATTTGAAACTACCCAAAGTCCCAGCCTCAATAACCCAACTAGGTAGACTGTTCCACTCATCAACTACCCTATTTCCAAACCAATACTTTCCTATGTCCTTTCTAAATCTAAACTTATCTAATTTAAATCCATTACTGCGCGTTCTCTCTTGGAGAGACATCCTCAAGACCTTATTAATATCCCCTTTATTAATACCTATCTTCCACTTATACACTTCGATCAGGTCTCCTCTCATTCTTCGTCTAACAAGTGAATGTAACTTAAGAGTCTTCAATCTTTCTTCATAAGGAAGATTTCTGATGCTATGTATTAATTTAGTCATCCTACGCTGAATGTTTTCTAACGAATTTATGTCCATTTTGTAATACGGAGACCAGAACTGAGCTGCATAATCAAGGTGAGGCCTTACTAATGATGTATAAAGCTGCAGTATGACCTCTGGACTTCTGTTGCTTACACTTCTTGATATAAATCCCAGTAATCTATTTGCCTTATTACGTACGCTTAGGCATTGCTGTCTTGGTTTAAGGTTGCTGCTCACCATAACCCCCAAGTCCTTTTCGTAATCTGTATGGCTAAGTTCTACATCATTTAATTTATAAGTACTAGGGTTATGGGCACTCCCAAGCTTCAGAACCTTGCATTTATCTACATTGAACTGCATCTGCCACTTTTCTGACCAAGAATAGAGTTTGTTTAAATCCTCCTGAAGTTCCCTAACATCTACGTTTGAATCAATTTTCCTACCTATCTTTGTGTCATCGGCGAATTTGCTCATATCACTAGTAATTCCCTCATCAAGATCATTGATATATATTATAAATAACAACGGGCCCAAGACTGATCCCTGTGGAACGCCACTTGTTACAGATCCCCACTCGGATTTAACCCCATTTATGGACACTCTCTGCTTCCTGTCAGTGAGCCATGACTCTATCCACGAGAGCACTTTTCCCCCAATGCCATGAGCTGCCACTTTCTTTAACAGTCTATGGTGCGGAACTCTATCAAAAGCCTTACTAAAATCTAAGTAAATAATATCAAATTCTTTATTGTGGTCAACAGCCTCAAAAGCTTTACTGAAGAAAGTTAATAAATTAGTTAGACAAGACCGGCCTCTTGTGAATCCATGCTGAGTATCATTAATCAAGCTATGCTTATCGAGATGGCTTCTTATAATCTCAGCTATAATTGACTCTAGTAATTTGCCTACAATTGAGGTCAGGCTTATTGGGCGGTAATTTGACGGTAACGACTTGTCCCCTGTTTTAAAAATAGGAGTTACATTAGCCATCTTCCACATATCAGACACTACACCTGTTTGAAGAGATAAATTAAAAATATTAGTTAATGGTTCACAGAGTTCCATTTTGCATTCCTTAAGAACCCTTGAAAAAACCTCATCAGGACCCAGCGACTTATTTTGCTTCAGTCTGTCTATCTGCCTCACAACCATCTCACTAGTGACTGTGATGTTACATAATTTATCTTCTTCTAGCCCACTGTAAAAATTAATTACTGGAATATTGTTAGTGTCTTCCTGTGTAAAAACTGAGAGAAAATAATTATTTAAAATCAAGCACATTTCATTCTCATTGTCAGTAAGGTGCCCATAGTTATTTTTAAGGGGACCTATCTTATCTCTAACTTTTGTTCTATAGACCTGGAAAAAACTTTTTGGGTTAGTTTTAGAATCCCTAGCAACTTTAATTTCATAGTCCCTTTTAGCTTTTCTTATCCCCTTTTTAATGTCCCTCTTAATGTCAATATACTGATTCATAAGATGACCCTCACCTCTTTTGATACGCCTATAAATTCCTTTCTTATGCCCTAGTAGATATTTGAGCCTATTATTCATCCATTTTGGGTCATTTCTATTTGATCTAATTTCTTTATATGGGATAAACGCTCTTTGAGCAGCATGTATAGTGTTCAGAAAACTGTCATATTGATAGCTCTCTTCGTTACCCCAGTCAACAGATGATAAGTGTTCTCTAAGCCCATCGTAATCTGCTAAGCGAAAATCTGGGACTGTTACTGAGTTATCGCTACTATCGTACTTCCATTCAATGCTAAATGTAATTGACTTGTGGTCGCTAGCACCCAGTTCCTCTGAAATTTCTAAATTATTAACAAGGGATTCATTGTTTGCCATAACTAAGTCAAGCAGGTTATTTCCCCTTGTAGGTTCTGTCACAAACTGCTTCAAAAAACAATCCTGAAATACTTCTAAGAAGTCGTACGATTCTAAATTCCCAGTCAAGAAATTCCAGTCAACATGACTAAAGTTAAAGTCTCCTAGAATTACTACATTATCGTGCCTTGTGGCCTTAACAATTTCCTCCCATAGTAGTTTCCCTTGGTCCCTATCTAAGTTAGGGGGACGGTATATCACTCCTAAAATCAGTTTTTCATGCCCCTCTGAAAATTCTATCCAAACAGACTCTGTATGTGTTACTTCAGACTTAATACCCGTTTTTATGCAACAGTTCAAGCGATCTCGGACATACAATGCCACCCCACACCCACTCCCAATACTTCTATCTTCTTGGAACAATTTAAAACCCTGAATATGACATTCCGCAGGCATGTCCCGACTTTTTGAATTAAACCACGTCTCAGTTAAGGCAAATACATCAATGTTACCTACACTAGCAACTAATCTCAACTCGTCCATCTTATTCCTAGCACTACGGCAATTAGCATAATAAACATTGAAAGACTCTCCTTTCTCTTTACCCTTCCTGCTCATTTCTATTTTCCTACTAAACCTATTACTGTCCTTATCACCCAAGGTCCCTGGCTTTTCAATATCTATCTCGTTCTTATTATTACTAGTTTCCCTAGAACTCGTAATATTACTACACTGGGACTTCACTGTTTTCCTGCCAAAACCCATACCACTAACTATTCCTAGTTTAAAGTCCTAACTGCTCCCTCCACTGCAGTTGCCAGTGCTTCCACCCCACACCTAGATAAGTGAACCCCATCCCTAGCATACATGTCATTTCTGCCATAGAAGAGGTCCCAGTTGTCAATGAATGTTACCGCATTTTCCTTACAGTATTTGTCCAGCCAGCAATTGACACCAATTGCCCTGGACAACCATTCACTTCCAACTCCCCTCCTTGGCAAAATACCACATATGAGAGGGTTCCCACCCTTACTTCTAATTATTTCTATTGCTGACCTATACCTGCTAATCAGGTCCTCACTCCTACGTCTGCCAACATCGTTGCCTCCAGCACTGAGACAGATAATAGGATTGCTCCCATTACCTCTCATGATGTCATCCAGACGGCTAACAATATCCTCCATCCCAGCCCCAGGAAAGCAAACTCTCTGTCTCCTACTCCTGTCCTTCAAGCAGAACGCCCTATCCATATACCTAACTTGGCTATCCCCAACAACAACAATATTCTTACCTTCCTTAATGTCTTTCGTCGTGTCGTTCCCAGTAGTCAACTCACATTCGTCGGGTAGCACTGAGAATGTATTGGATGTTTCCACAACAGTTTCCACGGCAGTCTCTTTCTTCTTCATCGTTTCTACCTTTCCATTCGTCTTCTTAATCGTCAACTTCTTTCCCTGCTGTCCAGCCACTGACCAGTTTCCCTTCTTGACCTGAGGACTCAAAACAGGAGGACTACGAATCTTCTTGTTTTCCTCGGTCAATCGCCTAATTTCCAAATTCGCCAACCTCAATTCTTCCTTAAGCTGTTGGTAAAGTTGCTCGATGGAGGGCATCTTGCTTCAATTCTAGAGAGCGCGCAAACAGGTCTTCACAGAGCCAAGTACACGTCAACACTGCGCAAATGCCAACTCAATCAGGAGCTACTGCGCAGCACGTCCGCACGGCCCAATAGCGAACTTCTTGACTTGCTTGACCAGGTGTGGGTTCCAAACTGGTGCTGCATACTCCAGTATGGGCCTGACGTAACGTGTGTACAGTGTCTTGAACGATTCCTTACTAAGGTATCGGAACGTTATTCTCAGGTTTGCCAGGCACCCGTATGCTGCAGCAGTTATCCGGAGACATGCTCGGTGTTATGGTCACCCCAAGATCTTTCTCCTTGAGTGAGGTTTGCAGTCTTTGTCCACCTAGCCTATACTCTGTCTACAGTCTTCTTTGGCCTTCCCCAATCTTCACGACTTTGTATTTGGAAGAGTTGAATCCGAGAAGCCAGTTTCTGGACCACGTGTCCAGCCTGTCCATGTTTCTTTGTAGTGTGTGTGTGTGTGCGTGTGTGTACTCACCTAGTTGAGGTTGCAGGGGTCGAGTCACAGCTCCTGGCCCCGCCTCTTCGCTGATTGCTACTAGGTCCTCTCTCTCCCTGCCCCATGAGCTCTATCATACCTCGCCTTAAAACTATGTATGGTTCCTGCCTCCACCACATCACTTTCTAGGCTATTCCATGGCCTGACTACTCTATGACTGAAGAAATACTTCCTAACATCCCTTTGATTCATCTGAGTCTTCAACTTCCAATTGTGACCTCTTGTGTCTGTGTCCCATCTCTGGAACATCCCGTCTTTGTCCACCTCGTCTATTCCGCGCAGTATTTTATATGTCGTTATCATGTCTCCCCTGACCCTCCTGGCCTCCAGTGTCGTCAGGCCGATTTCCCTCAACCTTTTTTCATAGGACAATCCCCGTAGCTCTGGGACTAGTCTTGTTGCAAACCTTTGCACTTTCTCTAATTTCTTGACGTGCTTGACTAGGTGTGGATTCCAAACTGGTGCTGCATACTCCAGTATGGGCCTGACGTAGATGGTGTACAGAGTCTTAAACGAATCCTTACTGAGTTATCGGAACGCTATCCGTAGGTTTGCCAGGCGCCCGTATGCTGCAGCAGTTATCTGATTGATGTGCGCCTCAGGAGATATGCTCGGTGTTATACTCACCCCCAGATCTTTTTCCTTGAGTGAGGTTTGCAGTCTTTGGCCATCTAAACTATATTGTGTCTGCGGTCTTCTTTGCCCTTCCCCAATCTTCATCGTCCGATTCGATTCTTCTCATTAACTTCACATCGTCTGTGTGTGTGTGTGTGTGTGTGTGTGTGTGTGTGTGTGTGTGTGTGTGTGTGTGTGTCGTGCCGAATACGTAAAAATTTGTGTATGCAATAATTTCGCAGAAATCATTCTGAACCTAACGAAAAAAATATATTTCACTGTGTTTGTTTAGTATTAAATTATTGTAAACAAATCTAAAATATATTTAGTTGGGTTAGGCTAAAATAAATTGTTCTTGTTATAAAAAGGTTAGGTAAGTTTTCTAAGTTCCTTTTGGTGCAAAATTATAAATTTTTACATCAGCATTAATGAAAAAAATATATCTTTAAACGTATAAGAGAAAATTTTAGAAAGACTTAATTTTAAATAAGTTCTTGCTAATTGACCAGTTTACATATTCGGCACGACATATATATATATATATATATATATATATATATATATATATATATATATATATATATATATATATATATATATATATATATATATATATATATATATATATATATATATATATATATATATATATATATATATACTCATTGACAACATCTGCAACATTGCTCTCCCAGTCACCCCAAACTCTTTATCTAAATATTATTTATGCGTGTGCTTCAAGGTAACTCTTGGTCTGTACATGTGTGCTTCAAGGTAACTCTTGGTCTGTACATGTGTGCTTCAAGGTAACTCTTGGTCTGTACATGTGTGCTTCAAGGTAACTCTTGGACTGCACATGTGTGCTTCAAGGTAACTCTTGGTCTGTACATGTGTGCTTCAAGGTAACTCTTGGACTGCACATGTGTGCTTCAAGGTAACTCTTGGTCTGCACATGTGTGCTTCAAGGTAACTCTTGGTCTGCACATGTGTGCTTCAAGGTAACTCTTGGTCTGCACATGTGTGCTTCAAGGTAAACTCTTGGTCTGCACATGTGTGCTTCAAGGTAACTCTTGGTCTGCACATGTGTGCTTCAAGGTAAACTCTTGGTCTGCACATGTGTGCTTCAAGGTAACTCTTGGTCTGCACATGTGTGCTTCAAGGTAACTCTTGGTCTGCACATGTGTGCTTCAAGGTAACTCTTGGTCTGCACATGTGTGCTTCAAGGTAACTCTTGGTCTGCACATGTGTGCTTCAAGGTAACTCTTGGTCTGCACATGTGTGCTTCAAGGTAACTCTTGGTCTGCACATGTGTGCTTCAAGGTAAACTCTTGGTCTGCACATGTGTGCTTCAAGGTAACTCTTGGTCTGCACATGTGTGCTTCAAGGTAAACTCTTGATCTGTACATGTGTGCTTCAAGGTAACTCTTGGCCTGAACATGTGTGCTTCAAGGTAACTCTTGGTCTGCACATGTGTGCTTCAAGGTAACTCTTGGTCTGCACATGTGTGCTTCAAGGTAACTCTTGGTCTGTACATGTGTGCTTCAAGGTAACTCTTGGTCTGTACATGTGTGCTTCAAGGTAACTCTTGGTCTGCACATGTGTGCTTCAAGGTAAACTCTTGATCTGTACATGTGTGCTTCAAGGTAACTCTTGGCCTGAACATGTGTGCTTCAAGGTAACTCTTGGTCTGCACATGTGTGCTTCAAGGTAACTCTTGGTCTGCACATGTGTGCTTCAAGGTAACTCTTGGTCTGTACATGTGTGCTTCAAGGTAACTCTTGGCCTGAACATGTGTGCTTCAAGGTAACTCTTGGTCTGTACATGTGTGCTTCAAGGTAACTCTTGGTTTGCACATGTGTGCTTCAAGGTAACTCTTGGCCTGAACATGTGTGCTTCAAGGTAACTCTTGGTCTGTACATGTGTGCTTCAAGGTAACTCTTGGTTTGCACATGTGTGCTTCAAGGTAACTCTTGGCCTGAACATGTGTGCTTCAAGGTAACTCTTGGCCTGAACATGTGTGCTTCAAGGTAACTCTTGGCCTGAACATGTGTGCTTCAAGGTAACTCTTGGTCTGCACATGTGTGCTTCAAGGTAAACTCTTGGTTTGCACATGTGTGCTTCAAGGTAACTCTTGGTCTGCACATGTGTGCTTCAAGGTAACTCTTGGACTGCACATGTGTGCTTCAAGGTAAACTCTTGGACTGCACATGCGTGCTTCAAGGTAACTCTTGGACTGCACATGTGTGCTTCAAGGTAACTCTTGGACTGTACATGTGTGCTTCAAGGTAACTCTTGGACTGCACATGTGTGCTTCAAGGTAACTCTTGGTCTCCACATGTGTGCTTCAAGGTAACTCTTGGTCTGTACATGTGTGCATCAAGGTAACTCTTGGCCTGAACATGTGTGCTTCAAGGTAACTCTTGGTCTGTACATGTGTGCTTCAAGGTAACTCTTGGTCTGCACATGTGTGCTTCAAGGTAACTCTTGGACTGCACATGTGTGCTTCAAGGTAACTCTTGGACTGCACATGTGTGCTTCAAGGTAACTCTTGGTCTGCACATGTGTGCTTCAAGGTAACTCTTGGTCTGCACATGTGTGCTTCAAGGTAACTCTTGGTCTGCACATGTGTGCTTCTAGGTAAACTCTTGGTCTGCACATGTGTGCTTCAAGGTAAACTCTTGATCTGCACATGTGTGCTTCAAGGTAACTCTTGGACTGCACATGTGTGCTTCAAGGTAACTCTTGGTCTGCACATGTGTGCTTCTAGGTAAACTCTTGGTCTGCACATGTGTGCTTCAAGGTAAACTCTTGATCTGCACATGTGTGCTTCAAGGTAACTCTTGGACTGCACATGTGTGCTTCAAGGTAACTCTTGGACTGCACATGTGTGCTTCAAGGTAACTCTTGGACTGCACATGTGTGCTTCAAGGTAACTCTTGGTCTGCGCATGTGTGTTTCAAGGTAACTCTTGGACTGCACATGTGTGCTTCAAGGTAACTCTTGGACTGCACATGTGTGCTTCAAGGTAACTCTTGATCTGCACATATCCTGAACAGGCTTAATCCCTTATAATTGTTACACACTCATTTATCCATCTCTCCGCTATACCAGGTATACCTGCTCTCTGCATATTCCTAGATTTCTGTTTCCTTTAAGATATATATTGATCATACACATCACTCCAAAACTGTATCCCCGACTGCTTTAACATTTCTGTTTTGATTCCATCACTCCCAGCTGCTGTACTCTCTTTGTATCCACAGCCTCACGCACCTCCCCTCACAGCCTCACGCACCTCCCCTCACAGCCTCACACACCTCCCCTTACAGCCTCACGCACCTCCCCGACAGCCTCACGCACCTCCCCCACACAGCCTCACGCACCTCCCCCACACAGCCTCACGCACCTCCCCCACACAGCCTCACGCACCTCCCCCACACAGCCTCACGCACCTCCCCTCACTCAACTGGCTCTTCCCACTCCTACAAAATTTTATACCTCCTTGGCCAGTGCTAAACTCATTGTATCCGTTCATCAACATTTACCAGCGTCTCAAAATATTTCCTCCATCTTCCCAGTACCTCCAACTTCCACTCTAATAACTCCCCTCTTTTGTTTTTAACTATTAAATTCATTTGATCACTGGATCTTTCAAATTATTAATCTCACACCAAAAGTTTTTTCTTATTCTCAGCATTATTTGTCGATAAAATCTAATCCACTCACTCATTGTTTCTCCTTTCACTCTCCCTCACCATTTTTTAACCTCTCTGTCACTCTCCATATACTCTGCCCTCCGTATCTCACTTCTATATAGCAAAAACATCTCATAAGCTAACATTATCTCCTTTACATCATTCCACAAATCGCTCTTCTTCCCTCCTGCACCCAGCCTCTTGCATCCACCCACCTGCATCCACCCTCTCGTACCCACTCTCCGGCACCCACCCTCTGGTACCCACAAACTTCAGCTGCATACACTAACATAGCCTTCTTAAATCTTCTCAATATCTCTTCCATTCCCTCCTCATTACTTGTATTCTCTCTCTCTCTTGCCCATCTTTCTCCCAGTGGTTGTTTATATTTCCCCCTGCTATTTCCTCCTCTAATAGCTTTCACTTTCCTCTTACCTACTGAGGACATTCTCCTTGCACCCCATGTACCTCTTACTTTCACTACAGCTACAGCTAAATAATGATCTGTCTTATCTATAACCCCTCTAAACTCATACACAATCTCCTTACTATCATTACCCTTGGCGCTTAATACTCGCTACGTCATCTACAGTCTACAACAGTTTCTCACCTGCCTCAAAACTCCTATATTACTTACTTCTCCCCAGATCTATCTCTCCTCTGCACACCTCTCTTCGTCAGGTACATAATCACTTATTATAACCCACTTCTCAATTCACACCCTTATTTTAATCCACACATTTCCTGAATTTATACCCCTATTGCCCATCTCTTTTCATAGTCGATCACTTATTATTACTGCTACACCTTGTTATGTAGTCCAGCTGGGCTTGTGAGGTCTCTGGGGAGACCTAATTTAACCAATTATATGGTCACACCTTGCCTTGGCAAACGTCTGTAGCCACGCCCACGTCTGAGGTCTTTTGTTCTTGACGCCTTAGACCTAGGCGTCAGGTCGTACACGTGGTTGTGGAGGGTGCTTGGACCACCATAAAAGCCCAAGGAAGAGCATGATCAGGAGATTCGAGCGGAGCTGCTGCTGGGGTGCAGGGCTCGGGAGAAGGCTACTGAAGTCTCTGGAGGAGACTGTTGGAGGCATTGGGCAGAGTACTGGCTTGGGACAGTACTCGTGCTGTGTAGGTCTTGGGACCTGTGGCTTAGTTCCTGTAGTGAACTGTCCTCTTTACTATATTGTAAGTAATATTCTGTTTCGCCAAGCTAATTGTATTCCCTGTCTCACTGCTTATGTGTACCACCCCATTTATCTAAACCCCAATGTACTCCTGTTCCCAAATATATTATTGTACAAGGACTTAATAATAAACTGTGTTTGAGTAGAATAGTAATATTCACTGTCCCCGTTATTAGCTATTCCTATTTCTCATATTTTATTATGTTTATATGAGTGAAGAGTGGGCGAGGCATATGTTAGTGAGTATTGTAGAGTTAATGAGAGTGTCGTGGTGGTCACCACTGACCTGTCATTACCTACCTACCTCCGCTAACTACCTCACTCCTACCGCCTGCCTCTCCCCTGCCTACATAATCCCTTACTCCCATATTCCCCAAGTATATCCCATTCAATCATTACCCCCCTACATGACAACCTTGTTCACCTCAAGTTCTCTCATATACACCCGATTTAATCCTATTTATTTCTCTCCACTGATATTCTCTTACCCATCTTTAGCTTCGTTTCTCTTACAGCTTGGACATCCAATTTCTCTTCATTCATAGCATCCATAATCAATCAGTACTACATTCTACAATATTCAAACATCTCAACTTTAAAACTGAAATTTAATAATGAGTATGAGTTACTAGCCTGTTGCTTCAGGCATTTTAGTCGCCACTTACGATGCGCATAGTTTGTGCTGGAAGTTCTCTCCACTTCCCACATGTAGATGAAGAGGGAAATTCTGTAACAAAAACAACTATGAAGATTTTAGAAAGAAACTGAGGGAATGTACACACATAAATGTACACACATACATGTACACCGTGTATGTTAGGCCCATATTGGAGTATGCGGCACCAGTTTGGAACCCACACCTAGCCAAGCACGTGAAGAAACTAGAGAAAGTGCAAAGGTTTGCAACAAGACTAGTCCCAGAGCTAAGAGGTATGTCCTACGAGGAGAGGTTAAGGGAAATCAACCTGACGACACTGGAGGACAGGAGAGATAGGGGGGACATGATAACAACATACAAAACACTGAGAGGAATTGACAAGGTGGACAAAGACAGGATGTTCCGGATATTGGACACAGTAACAAGGGGACACAGTTGGAAGCTGAAGACACAGATGAATCACAGGGATGTTAGGAAGTATTTCTTCAGCCACAGAGTAGTCAGTAAGTGGAATAGTTTGGGAAGCGATGTAGTGGAGGCAGGATCCATACATAGCTTTAAGCAGAGGTATGATAAAGCTCACGGCTCAGGGAGAGTGACCTAGTAGCGATCAGTGAAGAGGCGGGGCCAGGAGCTCGGACTCGACTCCCGCAACCTCAACTAGGTGAGTACAACTAGGTGAGTACACATACATGTACACACATACATGTACACACATACATGTACACACATACATGTACACACATACATGTACACACATACATGTGCACACATACATGTACACACATACATGAACACACATACATGTACACACATACACGTACACACGTACATGTACACACATACGTGTACACACATACATGTACACACATACATGTACATGAACAACTGTACGTGTGGTATTAATTAAATGTAGTAGTAGGAGTATCCTAACATGACTGATAAAGGTCTATCATCACTGATAAAGGTCTATCATCACTGATAAAGGTCTACCATCACTGATAAAGGTCTATCATCACTGATAAAGGTCTATCATCACTGATAAAGGTCTACCATCACTGATAAAGGTCTATCATCACTGATAAAGGTCTACCATCACTGATAAAGGTCTATCATCACTGATAAAGGTCTATCATCACTGATAAAGGTCTACCATCACTGATAAAGGTCTATCATCACTGATAAAGGTCTACCATCACTGATAAAGGTCTATCATCACTGATAAAGGTCTATCATCACTGATAAAGGTCTACCATCACTGATAAAGGTCTACCATCACTGATAAAGTTCTACCATCACTGATAAAGTTCTACCATCACTGATAAAGGTCTACCATCACTGATAAAGGTCTATCATCACTGATAAAGTTCTGCCATCACTGATAAAGTTCTACCATCACTGATAAAGGTCTACCATCACTGATAAAGGTCTACCATCACTGATAAAGGTCTACCATTACTGATAAAGGTCTACCATCACTGATAAAGGTCTATCATCACTGATAAAGGTCTACCATCACTGATAAAGGTCTATCATCACTGATAAAGGTCTATCATCACTGATAAAGGTCTATCATCACTGATAAAGGTCTACCATCACTGATAAAGGTCTACCATCACTGATAAAGGTCTACCATCACTGATAAAGGTCTACCATCACTGATAAAGGTCTATCATCACTGATAAAGGTCTACCATCACTGATAAAGGTCTATCATCACTGATAAAGGTCTACCATCACTGATAAAGGTCTATCATCACTGATAAAGGTCTATCATCACTGATAAAGGTCTACCATCACTGATAAAGTTCTGCCATCACTGATAAAGGTCTACCATCACTGATAAAGGTCTACCATCACTGATAAAGGTCTACCATCACTGATAAAGGTCTACCATCACTGATAAAGGTCTATCATCACTGATAAAGGTCTATCATCACTGATAAAGGTCTACCATCACTGATAAAGGTCTATCATCACTGATAAAGGTCTATCATCACTGATAAAGGTCTATCATCACTGATAAAGGTCTATCATCACTGATAAAGGTCTACCATCACTGATAAAGGTCTATCATCACTGATAAAGGTCTATCATCACTGATAAAGGTCTATCATCACTGATAAAGGTCTATCATCACTGATAAAGGTCTACCATCACTGATAAAGGTCTATCATCACTGATAAAGGTCTATCATCACTGATAAAGGTCTACCATCACTGATAAAGGTCTATCATCACTGATAAAGGTCTACCATCACTGATAAAGGTCTATCATCACTGATAAAGGTCTACCATCACTGATAAAGGTCTATCATCACTGATAAAGGTCTACCATCACTGATAAAGGTCTATCATCACTGATAAAGGTCTACCATCACTGATAAAGGTCTATCATCACTGATAAAGGTCTATCATCACTGATAAAGGTCTACCATCACTGATAAAGGTCTATCATCACTGATAAAGGTCTACCATCACTGATAAAGGTCTACCATCACTGATAAAGGTCTATCATCACTGATAAAGGTCTACCATCACTGATAAAGGTCTACCATCACTGATAAAGGTCTATTATCACTGATAAAGGTCTATCATCACTGATAAAGGTCTATCATCACTGATAAAGGTCTGCCATCACTGATAAAGGTCTACCATCACTGATAAAGGTCTACCATCACTGATAAAGGTCTACCATCACTGATAAAGGTCTATCATCACTGATAAAGGTCTATCATCACTGATAAAGGTCTACCATCACTGATAAAGGTCTATCATCACTGATAAAGGTCTATCATCACTGATAAAGGTCTAACATCACTGATAAAGGTCTACCATCACTGATAAAGGTCTATCATCACTGATAAAGGTCTATCATCACTGATAAAGGTCTATCATCACTGATAAAGGTCTACCATCACTGATAAAGGTCTACCATCACTGATAAAGGTCTGCCATCACTGATAAAGGTCTACCATCACTGATAAAGGTCTACCATCACTGATAAAGGTCTACCATCACTGATAAAGGTCTATCATCACTGATAAAGGTCTATCATCACTGATAAAGGTCTACCATCACTGATAAAGGTCTACCATCACTGATAAAGGTCTATCATCACTGATAAAGGTCTGCCATAACTGATAAAGGTCTACCATCACTGATAAAGGTCTACCATCACTGATAAAGGTCTACCATCACTGATAAAGGTCTGCCATAACTGATAAAGGTCTACCATCACTGATAAAGTTCTGCCATCACTGATAAAGGTCTATCATCACTGATAAAGTTCTGCCATCACTGATAAAGGTCTACCATCACTGATAAAGGTCTACCATCACTGATAAAGGTCTATCATCACTGATAAAGGTCTACCATCACTGATAAAGTTCTACCATCACTGATAAAGGTCTACCATCACTGATAAAGATCTACATCACTGATAAAGGTCTACCATCACTGATAAAGGTCTACCATCACTGATAAAGATCTACATCACTGATAAAGGTCTACCATCACTGATAAAGGTCTACCATCACTGATAAAGGTCTACCATCACTGATAAAGGTCTACCATCACTGATAAAGGTCTATCATCACCGATAAAGATCTACATCACTGATAAAGGTCTACCATCACTGATAAAGGTCTACCATCACTGATAAAGGTCTACCATCACTGATAAAGATCTACATCACTGATAAAAGTCTACCATCACTGATAAAGGTCTACCATCACTGATAAAGGTCTACCATCACTGATAAAGATCTACATCACTGATAAAAGTCTACCATCACTGATAAAGGTCTACCATCACTGATAAAGATCTACATCACTGATAAAGGTCTAGCATCACTGATAAAGTTCTGCCATCACTGATAAAGATCTACATCACTGATAAAGGTCTACCATCACTGATAAAGGTCTACCATCACTGATAAAGGTCTAGCATGATAAAGACAACTTGACTTAGGGTCAAGAGCTGCTGTCCTGGGCAGCTGTCACGAGAGTAGACAGGACAGACGGTGTTGGTTGGCCGGCGGTAATGGCCTTGTTAGCAGTGGTACACTCACTCCTCTGGCAATTTCTCAG
>NC_091317.1:28513525-28536423 GCF_038502225.1 Cherax quadricarinatus | reverse complement strand
CTGTCCGTGCTCATAGCTTGTTATATTACCATAGCGTCAGTACTCATAGCTTGCTATAATACCATGCTGTCTGTGCTCATAGCTTACTATATTACCATGATGTCCGTACTCATAGCTTGCTATATTACCATAGCGTCAGTACTCATAGCTTGCTATAATACCATGCTGTCTGTGCTCATAGCTTGCTATATTACCATGGTGTCCGTACTCATAGCTTGCTATATTACCATAGCGTCAGTACTCATAGCTTGCTATAATACCATGCTGTCTGTGCTCATAGCTTGCTATATTACCATGGTGTCCGTACTCATAGCTTGCTATATTACAATAGCGTCAGTACTCATAGCTTGCTATAATACCATGCTGTCTGTGCTCATAGCTTGCTATATTACCATGGTGTCCGTACTCATAGCTTGCTATATTACCATAGCGTCAGTACTCATAACTTGATATATTACCATGGTGTCTGTGATCATGGTTCGCAGGTTCAAATTATTCGCTCAAACAGAACTTTCCATTAAGTTTCCTACATTTCACAAAATTGGATAATAAAATTTGTCCCTGCTATCACTGAACCTTGCTCAGAATATTGCAAATGATTTGCGACTGAACTAAGCTCACTGAAAAACTGGGTAATATGCCAAATTTCAGTTATATTTCAATTTGACAGAATTCATATCATGTTTCCTGTGTCTAGCAGATTTGCATGGCTAGCAAATGTATGTGGATAGCAGATATATGTGACTAGCAGATGTGAGTGTTTAGAAGATATATGTGACCAACAGATATATGTGGCTAGCAGATACGCATTGCTAGATGTGTGTGGATAGTAGATGTGGTTAGAAAATATGTGGTAGTAGATATATATGTATGTGACTAGTAAATGTCTGTTTAGCTGATGTGACTAGCAGATGTATGTGACTAGCAGATATATGTGGCTAGCAGATTATGTGGCTAGCATATAAATGAGGCTAGCAGATGTGTGTGGTCAGCAGATGAGTATGGTCAGCAGACGAGTGTGGGTAGCAAATGAGTGTGATTAGCAGATGTGTGTGTGGCTAGTAGTGGTGAGTGACTAGCAGATGCGTGTGACTAGCAGATATGTGAGGTTATCAGATGTATGTGGCTAGCAGAAGTGTGAGGCGAGCAGATGTATGTGGCTAGCAGATGTGTGTGGCTAGCAGACGTATGTGGCTAGCAGATGTGTGTAGCTAGCAGACGTGTGTGGCTAGCAGATGTGTGTGGCTTGCAGATGTATGTGGCTAGTAGATGTGTGTGGCTAGCAGATGCTTGTAGCTAGTAGATGTGTCTGGCTCGCAGATGTGTGTGGCTCGCAGATGTGTGTAGCTAGCAGATGTGTGTAGCTAGCGTGTGAGTAGCAGATATGTGAGGTTATCAGATGTATGTGGGTGGCTAGCAGAAGTGTGAGGCGAGCAGATGTATGTGGCTAGCAGATGTGTGTGGCTAGCAGACGTGTGGGGCTAGCAGATGTATGTGACTAGGACATGTGTGTAGCTAGCAGACGTATGTGGCTAGCAGATGTGTGTGTGGCTAGCAGACGTGTGTGGCTAGCAGATGTGTGTGGCTTGCAGATGTATGTGGCTAGTAGATGTGTGTGGCTAGCAGATGCATGTAGCTAGTAGATGTGTCTGGCTCGCAGATGTGTGGGGCCAGCAGATGTGTGTGGCTAGCAGATGTCGTATTTCAGGTGAGTGCAATTTGAAATAAGTTTTCCGAAGCTTTTCCATGATTTATGTTGTAGCTAGGAGGGGCTGGCGGCATGTTGTTACGCATATGTTGCTGATATTTCTGACATGTTGCTCGTATTTTTGACATGTCGGTATCTCTGCCATGTTGATGGTATATCTGCCATGCTGATGGTATCTCTGCTATATTGATTGTATCTCTGCCATGTTGATGATATCTCTGCCATGTTACTAGTATCTCTGCCTTGTTGGTGGTATCTCAGCTATGTTGCTGGTGTCTCTGCCATGTTGATGGTATCTCTGCCATGCTGATGGTATTTCTGCCATGCTGATGGTATCTCTGCCATATAGATGGTATCTCTGCCACGTTAATGGTATCTCTGCCATATTGATGGTATCTCTGCCATGTTGATGGTATCTCTGCCATGTTGATGGTATCTCTGCTATATTGATGGTATCTCTGCCATGTTGCTGATATCTCTGCCATGTTGCTTTTATCTCTATCATGTTGTTGGTATCTCTGCCATGTTGCTGGTATCTCTGCCATGTTGCTGGTATATTTGCCATGTTGATGGTATATCTGCCATGTTGTTGGTACATCTGCCATGTTGCTGGTACCCCATACACATCCTGTGGGCGGCAGTCACCCCACACACATCCTGTGGGCGGCAGTCACTCCATACACATCCTGTGGGCGGTAGCCACAATATTACAGTCACATACTGGAGTCAGAGACTGTCACAATATTACAGTACTACTCTAGTATTAATCAGAATTACTTCTTCATTTTCAGTAGTTCATGGTTGTAACACAACGAATGTTATTACACCTGGCCTAGTTTTCTCTTCACCGAGAAAGTTCCTGATCTGCTAGAATGTTGATGCTTACGCTGGTACCGAGAGCAATGAGCACCTTGCTAATCAGGTTGGCCTCAGGGAGGCCTAATCTTGTACCAGGTCGGATGAGCATGATCCTTCCAGAACAATCTTCACGTAAACTTCAAGTAAATGGCGAAACATCCTGAACCACTAGTCGTCTTGGATTCATATGTGATACTGGTCGAGTCTTAAACTTTCTTGAAACGTCATACGTCCTGCACATATTATTATTATTATTATTATTATTATTATTATTATTATTATTATTATTATTATTATTATTTTCATTATATTCATAGGGAAGTGCTGAACAAAGAGGGGTCAAATAGTGCCTGGGAAATAGGAAGTTTGATCTCTAGCATGAAGGCACTCTCCTTGAAAGGAGTAAATATTAAAAGTCTGAGGTTGTCCCACCTGGCCAGATGACAGCTATTATTCTAAGGAAACCCAACCACAGCTTTACTCTCAGGGATATTACTGCAGCAGCAGTCACTGATTCTTTTCCAGACTCATACATGCAACATGATTTTTATCCTGGCTCACACATGCAACATGATTCTTATCCTGACCCGCACGTGTAACATGTTCGTTTTTCTGGCTCACACATGCAACATGATTCTACTCTTGACCCGCACGTGTAACATGTTCGTTCTCCTGGCTCGCACATGCAACGTGATTCTACTCCTGACCCGCACGTGTAACATGTTCGTTCTCCTGGCTCACACATACAACATGATTCTTCTCCTGACCCGCACGTGTAACATGTTCGTTTTTCTGGCTCAAACATGCAACATGATTCTTCTGGCCCGCACGTGTAACATGTTCGTTTTTCTGGCTCACACATGCAACATGATTCTATTCCTGACCCGCACGTGTAGCATGTTCGTTTTCCTGGCTCACACATGCAACATGATTCTACTCCTGAACCGCACGTGTAACACGTTCGTTCTTCTGGCTCACACATGTAACATGCTCACAAGATAAGAATGTATAAGACACAGAGTCAAGTTTTCTCTAAAATTAACGTTATTATTGCTTCCAGTGAATCAGTATAAAATACAGAGACGAGAGGAAAAAAGACACAAATGCAGTATGATGCGATGCTATACTGATAACGTTTGATCTACACAATGACCTTCATCAAGTCACTAACATGTCTGCCTGGATAGAGAGAAAGAGATTAAATAGGGAACATAGTGAGGTTAAGAGTCCTAGTAGCTTCATTACACAACAATGACTCTTCACTTCACTAAGTTCTCTGTTTATATGCTCAACCACTCTCTCTCCAGGTAGATCTGTGTGTAACTCGATAGAACCCACATAGTGGGCTCTATCGAGTTACATGAATCTTTATTTATGTTCATGAATCTTTATTAAGAGTTCATGAATCTTTATGTAAGAGACATTTAGCCAACTAGTGGCCTTATCAATCCAATAGAGAACAATCCATCTCCAGAACTGTTCTCTGTATCAAATTGATAAATGCACTAGCTGGCGAAACGTCTCCTAAATAGATTCCCAATTGTTGCACACGTGTCTTATTAATCTACCTATCGGTATATAAACCATTAATATCACAGGACGAAAGGTTGCCAATAAACGAAATCTTTATATTGTATTTATGTCTCTTCCATTATCGCTGCTCATTAAATATACCTATCAAATTTCCTTCACATAAAATAATTATTAGGGACTGGCTTTGATAAAATCTGAGGGAATGCAACAACTTTTGTCTTTAAAAAATATATCTCTAATTCTCAATCTCATTCATCCCTCGTAGGTCAGTGGAAGTACTTTGGGCCAGATTCAATATTGGGTCAGTAGAGGCGATTAAGTGCATATCCCGATATCTATTACCTATTGCCCTTGTTTACTTAACAGTAAATAGGGGCAATAGACAATAGTAACAGTAAACAGTAAGAGTAACAGTAAACAACAGTAACAGTAAACAATAGTAACAGTAAACAATAGTCACAGTAAACAATAGTAACAGTAAACAATAGCAACTGTAAACAATAATAACAGCAAACAATAGTAACAGTAAACAATAGTGACAGTAAACAATAGTAACTGTAAACAACAGTAACAGTAAACAATAGTAACAGTAAACGATAGTGACAGTAAACAGGCATCTGAGAGATAGTCAACGTTGTGGGTAGCATCCTGCGGTAGGAGGAATAGCAGTAATAGGGCTGAGCTATGAAATCAGCTGAGGTAAGATAACAGCTCTTACTCCGTATAAACTGAGGTAGGATAGCAGCTCTTACTCTGTATAAGTTGAGGTAGGATAACTTTTGGTCTGTATGAGCTGAGATAGGATTACAGCTGTTAGTCTTTTAGAAATGAAGCTTTATAACAGGTCTCACTCTGCTCAAGCTGAAGTAGGATAGTAACTCTTAGTCTGCATGAATTGAAGTAGGATAGTAACTCTTAGTCTGCATGAATTGAAGTAGGATAGTAACTCTTAGTCTGCATGAACTGAAGTAGGATAACAGCTTTTATGTATATGAGCTCAGGTAGGATGACCACGCATAATCTACTTGAGCTCAGGTATTATAACAATTCTTCATTACATGAGCTCAGGTAAGATGACCACGCATAATCTACACGAGCTCAGGTATTATAACAACTCTTCATTACATGAGCTCAGGTAGGATGACCACGCATAATCTACATGAGCTCAGGTACGATAACAGCACTTAGCCTGTAAAACCAAACGGTATTTAAAAAATAATATGGAAAAAAAAGAGAGGGGCTGTAGAGATACGAGAGGGAGTCTTTAGTTAATTAGATTAGTGAGTCAGACTAGGCGTGGAAGAGGCTTAAGAAGATGATTGAGAGCTTGGGAGGCCATCTTGTTCTTCCAGCCATGGGCACATCTTCTTTAAGAACGAAATACCGATGCTCGTAGCAAATTTAGCGAGACAATTCAAGCATGTACCTGCTTGTCATATTCCGATAGTCTCTCCCCCTACTGTTTGTCTCTCATTCTATCTCTATCCCTCCCTCCCTCCCTCTCTCTCTCTCTCTCTCTCTCTCTCTCTCTCTCTCTCTCTCCTCCCTCCTTCCCTCTCTATCTCTCTTGCATTCTACACTCATTCCCTTTTTCTCGCAGAATTATTCTCTCTTCACTAACCTTCATTTAGCCCATTGCTCTCTACTTTCTCTCATCGCTCTTTTTGACCTTTAACTCGACCCAGTGCTTTCTGTGTCCCATCTGTTCTCTACACGACCCTACACGACCTACACGACCCTACACGACCCTACACGACCCTACACACGCCGATGTGGGGACCAGGAACGTGGTATTCACCAGAATATTATAATCTTCATATTTATTCGTTGTTTCGAGATCACATCCATGTTCAGAAGATATATCTGCCTCTTGTGGTTCAGGAGCCAGCAAGATGTGATCCTCGGTATTCATTAATGTAGTGTATAGGGGAACACACTGTTTTGGGCTGGGCCTCTTGTCTTTATCACCAGATTACCCATGGCAATCTGGTGCATGTTCTGTTTAGGGATGGTCGCACACCAGCTCTCGGTCTAGTATTTAAGAACGATGAGCCCTTAACCTACCATGAGGCATACTGCCGCGAAAGTTGGTACATGCCTCTCCAGGATCCTCCTTTCAATAACCTCCATCCGATACTCAATGGCATTCCCAAGGACGTCTACAGAGGGGTTTACTTCAAAAAATTGAATGCCTTTTGAGATGGTCGCAATATCTGCAAATATTACAAAGGTGCAGGAGTGTAGTTTATGATGGTGGGAGGCCAAAACCTACCCAAGCAGTCTTCAACCCTGAAATACTAGGCCACCTCCTATGACCTATAGTATTTATATCATCAAAGGATCATCAGAAGATCCACCAGATGATTCAGTCCTTCCGGGTGTTACAACATCAGCCCTGCATTCAGCGCGGGAGCAGCAATAACAAAGAGCTATGATCTCTCATAATTCCCAAGAAGTTTTTTTTTACAAATGGTAGAGAACGGAGCTATCAAAATAAATAAGGAGGGGGATTGGGCAGGGTTGGTGGGTTCTTAGACAAGCAGAAGGCCACTCAAACTTATATTAAGAGTGTTTTTATTATACAAAACTGGATACATCAGCAGTGTTCTGGTATTCTATACAATAGCTGTACAGAGAAGCCGAAAGCTAGCTGTTTCCGTGTCACATCTTACACGGAATAGGTTTCGCACATCAAGTGATGATATTGGTCAGTCTTAGCAGGGAAACTTCGTAGGGGAATACAAATGTTATCAAGCATTTCACTGGAAATAGGGTAGTTGATGAGTGAGTCTGCCTAGTAGGGTTGTTAAAGCTAGAACCTTGGGTAGTTTCAAATTTAGGTTGGATAAATGCATGAGTGAGAGGGGTGTGATGAATGGTTTTGAAAACCGACAAGTTGAAGAACTGAGACACTTATGCAACATATGGGAATCTTTATTGAAGAAACGTTTCGCCACACAGTGCCTTCATCAGTCCAGTACAAAGTAGAAATGGGTAAGGAGAAGAGAAGTTTGAGGTAATCAGTCCCTCAACCTGGAATCGATGTGTTCAGTCCATCACTCTTGTAAAAAGTACAGCATAGGGCCAGAGAGGTGGCTTATATACTACAGTCAGATGAGTCGAAGCAGGAGGAGGCGGAATCACGCTTGTCCAACCTTTGGACAACGACCTACTTACACTAGTGGCAGGTCCCACTGTGGTCCCGCCTCCTCCTGCTTCGACTCATCTGATTGCAGTATATAAGCCACCTCTCTGGCTCTATGCTGTACTTCCTACAAGAGTGATGGACTGAACACATCGATTCCAGGCTGAGGGACTGATTACCTCGAACAGGCGATAAATGACATGCCCATGCACTCTGCCCTAGGGCCAGACTCATGGAACTCCGTGTTCATCAAGAACTGCAAGAAGTCCCTATCACGAGCTTTTACCATCCTATGGAGAGGGAGCATGGACACGGGGGTCGTCCCACAGTTACTAAAAACAACAGACATAGCCCCACTCCACAAAGGGGGAAGTAAAGCAATAGCAAAGAACTACAGACCGATAGCACTAACATCCCATATCATAAAAATCTTTGAAAGGGTCCTAAGAAGCAAGATCGCCACCCATATAGAAACCCATCAATTACACAACCCAGGGCAACATGGGTTTAGAGCAGGTCGCTCCTGTCTGTCTCAACTATTGGATCACTACGACAAGGTCCTAGATGCACTAGAAGACAAAAAGAATGCAGATGTAATATATACAGACTTTGCAAAAGCCTTCGACAAGTGTGACCATGGCGTAATAGCGCACAAAATGCGTGCTAAAGGAATAACAGGAAAAGTTGGTAGATGGATCTATAATTTCCTCACAAACAGAACACAAAGCGTAGTAGTCAACAGAGTAGAGTCCGAGGCGGCTACGGTGAAAAGCTCTGTTCCACAAGGCACAGTACTCGCTCCCATCTTGTTTCTCATCTTCATATCTGACATAGACAAGGATGTCAGCCACAGCACCGTGTCTTCCTTTGAAGATGACACCCGAATCTGCATGACAGTGTCTTCCATTGCAGACACTGCAAGGCTCCAGGCGGACATCAACCAAATCTTTCAATGGGCTGCAGAAAACAATATGAAGTTCAACGATGAGAAATTTCAATTACTCCGATATGGTAAACACGAGGAAATTAAAACTTCATCAGAGTACAAAACAAATTCTGGCCACAAAATAGAGCGAAAAACCAACGTCAAAGACCTGGGAGTGATCATGTCGGAGAATCTCACCTTCAAGGACCATAACTTTGTATCAATTGCAGCTGCTAGAAAAATGACAGGATGGATAATGAGAACCTTCAAAACTAGGGAGGCCAAGCCCATGATGACACTCTTCAGGTCGCTTGTTCTATCTAGGCTGGAATATTGCTGCACACTAACAGAACCTTTCAAGGCAGGTGAAATTGCTGATCTAGAAGATGTACAGAGAACCTTCATGGCGCGCATAACGGAGATAAAACACGTCAATTACTGGGAGCGCTTGAAGTTCCTGAACCTGTATTCCCTGGAACGCAGGCGGGAGAGATACATGATTATATACACCTGGAAAATCCTAGAGGGACTAGTACCGAACTTGCAAACGAAAATCACTCACAACGAAAGCAAAAGACTTGGCAGACGATGCAACATCCCCCCAATGAAAAGCAGGGGTGTCACTAGCACGTTAAGAGACAATACAATAAGTGTCAGGGGCCCGAGACTGTTCAACTGCCTCCCAGCATACATAAAGGGGATTACCAATAGACCCCTGGCAGTCTTCAAGCTGGCACTGGACAAGCACCTAAAGTCGGTACCTGACCAGCCGGGCTGTGGCTCGTACGTTGGATTGCGTGCAGCCAGCAGTAACAGCCTGGTTGATCAGGCTCAGATCCACCAGGAGGCCTGATCACAGACCGGGCCGCGGGGGCGTTGACCCCCGGAACTCTCTCCAGGTAAACTCCAGGTAAACCTCAAACTTCTCATCTCCTTACTCATTTCTACTTTGTACTGGACTGATGAAGCCACTGTGTGGCGAAACGTTTCTTCAATAAAGATTCCCATATGTTGCATAAGTGTTTCAATTCTTCATGAGTGAGAGGGATTGGATCTGAGTGGGACTTGAACATGAGTAAATAGAATTATCAAAGCTTATGGCTTGGGAAGCTTTGAAAATTGGGTTGGGCAAATATTCTGTTAATGGGATGGATTGTGAAGGACCTGCCTATTATGGGCCAACAGGCCTGCTGCAGTCTTCTTTCTTTCCTTCTTATATTCTAATGTAACAACCTATCCACTCTACTCCCTCCCATCCCACTGTCCTCATCATGAAACACCTGGAAATAGTAACCTTCTGCAGGCATCATCTACCAACTCCAGAAACGAAGAATTGACGTGATGATAAATGAGACACTTGCGCAACTTTCGGGTATCATTATTCTGGAAACTTTTCGCCTGCCAGTGGCTTCTTCAGTTCATTATAGAAAAACGTGAAAGATGAAAAGTCTGAGGTAATCAGTCTCTCAGCCTGGAGTCGATGTGTTCAGTCCATCGACTCCAGACTGAGGAATTCATTTCCTCAAACTCCTTCACTTTTCTTTGCGCTGGAATGAAGAAGCCACTGGTTGGCGAAACGTTTCTAGCATTGATACCCAAATGCTGCACGAGTGTCTTATTTATTACTCTACCAGTTTTAACTTTAGTCAAATCGACTGGACGTCTTTAACCGGTAATCTGGAGTCCAGTGACTTTATGGGAACAGTTCAGGGCTGTTTTCTGAAGCAGTGTGTAACAGAGCCTACCAGGGGAAATAATTTACTCGTAAATAATCTGGAGATCACTGAAGAGCTTGGCGCAAGTAATCACAAATCCATCACTTTTAGCATTAACTGGGAATACAAAAATAATAATAATGCGGTAAAAATCTCTGATTTTCGTTCTGCCGATTACATTGGACTTAGGGAACACCTGTCTAATCTCGATTGAGGTTATCTGGCAAATGATATTATTGACGATGATCATACTTATGATTATGAAGGAATCTGCGTTTATGATTTTTTTCTTAATAATGTACACCGTGCTCAGAGTACATACACGTGGTGACGTGTACTTAGCTTCCTGTGATGACGTGTACTTAGCTCTGTGAAGACCTGTTTGTGTGCTCTCTGTGAATCTGAACCAGGATGCCCACTCTTGAGCAACTTTACCAGCAGCTGAAAGAAGAGCTTAGGGTTGCTAAGCTGGAGATACGGCGATTAACGGAGAACAAGAGGATTCGTAGTAATCCTCTTGTTAGGAGTCCCCAGGTTAAGAGGGGAACCTGGTCAGTGGCCAGGCAACATAGAACCAAGCTGAGGATCAAGAAGACTGTTGGACAGGCAGAAACAACGAGAAACCAGAAGACTACTGTGGAAACTTCCAACCCATTTTCGGTGCTACCTGACGAATGTGGGTGTTCTACTGGGAATGTCACAACGAGCACCAAGGAATCATTGGCAAACGTGAGTGAGACATCCTTAGAAACTCCAACGAAGACCATCGAGAACGTCTTGACGAATTCCACAAGTGAAGGTGTAGTGCTACCTGAAGAATGTGAGTCGACTACTGGGAACATCACAACGGACGATGCCAAGGAAGGTGAAAACATTGTTGTTGGGGATAGCCAGATTAGGTACATGGATAGGGCATTCTGCTTGAAGGATAGGAGTAGGAGGCAGAGAGTGTGTTTTCCTGGGGCTGGGATGAAGGGCATTGTTAGCCGTCTGGATGACATGAGAGGTAATGGGAGCAATCCTATTATCTGTCTCAGTGCTGGAGGCAACGATGTTGGCAGACGTAGGAGTGAGGACCAGATTAGCAGGTATAGGTCAGCAATAGAGATAATTAGGAGGAAGGGTGGGAACTCTGTCATATGTGGTATTTTGCCAAGGAGAGGAGTTGGAAATGAATGGTTGCCCAGGGCAATTGGTGTCAATTGCTGGCTGGACAAATACTGTAAGGAAAATGTAGTAACATTCACTGACAACTGGGACCTCTTCTATGGCAGAAATGACATGTATGCAGTGATGGGGTTCACTTATCTAGGTTTGGGGTGGGAGCACTGGCCAATTCAGTGAAGGGAGCTGTTAGGTCTTTAAACTAGAAATAGATAATGGTATGGGATTTCGTGGAAAATCAATGTATTTTGAGTGTAGCGATAATGTGAGTTTTAAGGAAACCAGTCATAGGCAGAATGAGGAAGAGTTGTTGATGAACATAGGAAACCCAATGGCATTAGGTGATAAGGAGAGTAACAGGCATAATGGAGGAACAGAAATCAGCAGGAAGAAAAAAGAGAAGGGAGGGTCTCTGAAAATATATTATACTAACAGTCGTAGTGCGAGAAATAAGATGGACGAATTGAGATCAGTTGCGAGTGCGAGTAACACTGATGTTTTTGCCATAACTGAGACGTGGTTTAATATGAAAAATAGGGACATGCCTGCTGAATGTCACATACAGGGTTTTAAATTGTTCCAAGTAGACAGAATTATTGGGAAGGGGGGTGGGGTGGTACTCTATGTCCGTGATCGTTTAAATTGTTGCATAAAAACGGGTATAAGTCTGAAACACATACTGAGTCTGTTAGGGTAGAATTTACAGAAGGGCATGAAAAACTGATTTTAGGCGTGATATACCGTCCACCAAACTTGGATAGAAACCGAGGAAGACTACTCTGGGAGGAAATTATTAAGGCTACAAGGCACTATAACGTTGTAATTCTAGCGGACTTTAACTTTAGTAATATTGATTGGAATTTTCTAACTGGGAATTTAGAATCTAACGACTTTTTAGAAGCAGTTCCGGATTGTTTTTTGAAGCAGTTTGTGACAGAACCTACAAGGGGAAATAACCTGCTTGACTTAGTTCTGACAAACAAGGAATCCCTTGTTAATAATTTATAAATTTCAGAGGAACTTGGTGCTAGCGACCACAAATCAATTACATTTAGCACTGAATGGAAGTATGATAGTAGGGATAACTCAGTAACTCCCAGATTTTCGCTTACCAGATTAAGATGGGCTTAGAGAACACTTATCATCTGTGGACTGGGGTAACGAAGAGAGCTATCAATATGACAGTTTTCTGAACACTATACATTCTGCCCAAATAATATTCATCCCGTATAAAGAAATTAGATCAAACAGAAATGATCCAAAATAGGTGAATAATAGGCTCAAATATCTTCAGGGCATAAGAAAGGAATTTGTAGGTGTATCAAAAGAGGTGAGAGTCATCTTATGAATCGGTAAATTGATATTAAGAGGGACGTTAAAAAAGGATAAGAAAAGCTAAACGGGACTATGAAATTAAAGTTCCCAGGGATTCGAAAACTAACAAAAAAATTTTTTTCCAGGTTTATAGAACAAAAGTTAGAGATAAGATAGGTCCCCTTAAAAATAACTATGGGCATCTTACTGACAAAGAGAATGAAATGTGCTCGATTTTAAATAAATATTTTCTCTCGGTTTTTACACAGGAAGACACTAACAATATCCCAGTAATTCATTTTTATAGTGGGCCTTAAGATAATAAATTATGTAACATCATAGGCACTAGTGAAATGATTATGAAACAAATAGACCGACTGAAGCAAAATAAGTCGCCAGGACCTGATGAGCCTTTTGCCAGGGTTCTTAAGGAATGCAAAATGGAAATCCGTGAACCATTATCTAATATTTTTAATTTATCTCTTCAAACAGGTGTAGTGTCTGATATTTGGAAGATGGCTAATGTAATTCCTATTTTTAAATCAGGGGACAAGTCGTTACCGTCAAATTACCACGCAATAACCCTGACCTCAATTGTAAACAAATTGCTAGAGTCAATTATAGCTGAGACTATAAGAAGCCATCAGGATAAGCATAATCTGATTAATGATACTCAGCATGGATTCACGAGAGGCCGTTCTTGTCTAACCAATTTATTAACTTTCTTCAGTAAAGCTTTTGAGGCTGTTGATCACGATAAAGAATTCGATATTATTTACTTAGATTTTAGTAAGGTTTTTGATAGAGTTTCGCATCAAAGACTGTTAAAGAAATTGGCAGCTCATGGCATTGAGGGAAAAGTGCTCTCATGGATTGAGTCATGGCTCACAGACAGGAAGCAGAGTGTCCATAAATGGGGTTAAATCCGAGTGGGGATCTGTAACAGTGGCGTTCCACAGGGATCAGTCTTGGGCCCGTTGTTGTTTATAATGATCTTGATGAGGGAATTACTAGTGAAATGAGCAAATTCGCCGATGACACAAAGATAAGAAGGATAATTGATTCAAACGTAGATATCAGGAAACTTCAGGAGGATTTATACAAACTCAGTACCTGGTCAGAAAAGCGGCAGATGCAGTTCAATGTAGATAAATGTAAGGTTCTGAAGCTCGGGAGTGTCTACAACCCTAGGACTTAAAAGGTAAATAATGTAGAGCTTAGCTATACAGATTGCGAAAAGAACTAAGGGGTTATGATAAGCAGCAACCTTAAACCAAGACAGCAGTGCCTAAGCATACGTAATAAGGCAAACAGATTACTGGGATTTATATCAAGAAGTGTAAGCAACAGAAGTTCAGCGGTTATATTACAGCTTTATACATCATTAGTAAGGTCTCACCTAGATTATGCAGCTCAGTTCTGGTCTCCATATTACAGAATGGACATAAATTCATTAAAAAACATTCAGCATAGAATGACTAAATTAGTACATAGCATTAGAAATCTTCCTTATGAAGAAAGACTGAAGACCCATAAATTATATTCACTTGTTAGACGAAGAATGAGGGGAGACATGATAGAAGTGTATAAGTGGTGACGTGTACTTAGCTCTGTGAAGACTTGTTCGTGTGCTCTCTGTGAATCTCAACCAGGATGCCCTCTCTTGAGCAACTCTACCAGCAGCCAAAAGAGGAGCTAAGGGTTACTAAGCTGGAAATACGGCGATTAACGGAGGAGAGCAAGAGGATTCGTAGTAATCCTGTTGTGAGTCCTCAGGTTAAGAGAGGAACCTGGTCAGTGGCTGCACAACGTGGAACCAAGCTGAGGATCAAGAAGACTGTTGGAGAGGCAGAAACAACGAAGAACGTGAAGACTACTGTGGAAACTTCCAACCAATTTTCGGTGCTACCTGACGAATATGGGTTGCCTACTGAGAACGTCACAACGAGCACCAAGGAAACACTGGCAGACGTGAGTGAAACATCCCCAGAAACCTCAACGAAGACCATTGAGGACGTCATGACGAATTCCACAAGTGAAGGTAAGAATATTATTTTAGTTGGAGACAGTCAGGTTAAGTTTATGGATAGGGTGTTTTGTCTTAGGGACAGGAAGACGAGGCAGAGGGTATGTTTTCCTGAGGCTGAGATGTTAGCTGTCTGGAGGACATCATGAAAGGTAATGGGAGCATTCCTATTATCTGCCTCAGTGCAGGAGGCAACGATGTTGGCAGACGTAGGAGTGAGGACCTGATTAGCAGGTATAGGTCAGCAATAGAAATAATTAGGAAGAAGGGTGGGAACCCTGTCATATGTGGTATTTTACCAAGGAGAGGAGTTGGAAATGAATGGTTGTCCAGGGCAATTGGTGTCAATTGCTGGCTGGACAAATACTGTAAGGAAAATGCGGTAACATTCATTGACAACTGGGACCTCTTCTATGGCAGAAATGACATGTATGCCTGGGATGGGGTTCACTTATCTAGGACTGGGGTGGGGCACTGGCAACTGCAGTGGAGGGAGCTGTTAGGACTTTAAACTAGGAATAGTTAGTGGAATGGGTTTTGGCAGGAAAACAGTGAAGTCCCAGTGTAGTAATATTATGAGTTCTAGGGGAACTAGTAATAAGCAGAACGCGGTAAATATTGAAAAGCCAGTGACACTAGGTGATAAGGACAGCAATAGGTTTAGTAGAAAAACAGAAATTAGAAGGAAGGGTAAAGAGAAAGGAGAATCTTTCAATGTTCATTATGCTAATAGCCGCAGTGCTAGGAATAAGATGGATGAGCTGAGATTAGTTGCTAGTGCAGGTAACATTGATGTATTTGCCTTAACTGAGACGTGGTTTAATTCAAAAAGTCGGGAAATGCCTGCAGAATGTCATATTCAGGGTTTTAAATTGTTCCAAGTAGATAGAAGTATCGGGAAGGGGGGTGGGGTGGCATTGTATGTCCGAGATCGCTTGAACTGTTGCATAAAAATGGGTGTTAAGTCTAAAGCAACACATACAGTCTGTTTGGATAGAATTTTCAGAGGGGCATGAAAAACTGATTTTAGGTGTGATATACCATCCCCCAAATTTAGATAGGGACCAAGGGAGACTACTATGGGAGGAAATTGTTAAGGCCACAAGGCACGATAATGTAATAATTCTAGGAGACTTTAACTTTAGTCATATTGATTGGAATTTCTTGACTGGGAATTTAGAATCATACGACTTCTTAGAAGTAGTTCAGGATTGTTTTTTGAAGCAGTTTGTGACAGAACCTACAAGGGGAAATAACCTGCTTGACTTAGTTATGGCAAACAATGAATCCCTTGTTAATAATTTATAAATTTCAGAGGAACTGGGTGCTAGCGACCACAAATCAATTACATTTAGCATTGAATGGAAGTAAGATAGTAGGGATAACTCAGTAACAGTCCCAGATTTTCGCTTAGCAGATTACGATGGGCTTAGAGAACACTTATCATCTGTAGACTGGGGTAACGAAGAGAGCTACCAATATGACAGTTTTCTGAACACTATACATGCTGCTCAAAGAACGTTTATCACGTATAAAGAAATTAGATCAAATAGAAATGACCCAAAATGAATGAATGATTGGCTGAAATATCTACTTGGGCATAAGAAGGGAATTTATAGGCGTATCAAAAGAGGTGAGGGTCATCTTATGAATCAGTATATTGACATTAAGAGGGACGTTAAAAAGGGGATAAGAAAAGCTAAAAGGGACTATGAAATTAAAGTTGCTAAGGATTCGAAAACTAACCCAAAACGTTTTTTCCAGGTCTATAGAACAAAAGTTAGAGATAAGATAGGTCCCCTTAAAAATAACTATGGGCATCTTACTGACAAAGAGAATGAAATGTGCTCGATTTTAAATAATTATTTTCTCTCGGTTTTTACACAGGAAGACACTAACAATATCCCAGTAATTAACTTTTATAGTGGGGCTGAAGAAGATAATTATGTAACATCACAGTCACTAGTGAAATAGTTGTGAAGCAGATAGACAGACTGAAGCAAAATAAGTCGCCGGGCCCTGATGAGGTTTTTTCAAGGGTTCTTAAGGAATGCAAAATGGAACTCTGTGAACCATTAACTAATATTTTTAATTTATCTCTTCAAACAGGTGTAGTGTCTGATATGTGGAAGATGGCTAATGTAATTCCTATTTTTAAAACAGGGGACAAGTCGTTACCGTCAAATTACCGCCCAATAAGCCTGACCTCAATTGTAGGCAAATTACTAGAGTCAATTATAGCTCAGATTATAAGAAGCCATCTCGATAAGCATAGCTTGATTAATGATACTCAGCATGGATTCACAAGAGGCCGGTCTTGTCTAACTAATTTATTAACTTTCTTCAGTAAAGCTTTTGAGGCTGTTGACCACGATAAAGAGTTTGATATTATTTACTTAGATTTTAGTAAGGCTTTTGATAGAGTTCCACACCAAAGACTGTTAAAGAAAGTGGCAGCTCATGGAATTGGGGGAAAAGTGCTCTTGTGGATCGAGTCATGGCTCACAGACAGGAAGCAGAGAGTGTCCATAAATGGGGTTAAATCCGAGTGGGGATCTGTAACAAGTGGCGTTCCACAGGGATCAGTCTTGGGCCCGTTGTTGTTTATAATATATATCAATGATCTTGATGAGGGAATTACTAGTGATATGAGCAAATTCGCCGATGACACAAAGATAGGTAGGATAATTGATTCAAACGTAGATGTTAGGGAACTTCAGGAGATTTAAACAAACTCTATTCTTGGTCAGAAAAGTGGCAGATGCAGTTCAGTGTAGATAAATGCAAGGTTCTGAAGCTCGAGAGTGTCCATAACCCTAGCACTTGTAAGTTAAATGACGTAGAACTTAGCTATACAGATTGCGAAAAGGACTTGGGGGTTATGGTGAGCAGCAGCCTTAAACCAAGACAGCAATGATGAGATTAAGACACATGTGCAACATCTGGGTATCTTTATTGTAGACGTTTCGCCATCCAGTGGCTTTATCAATACAAATTCTAGGACATAACTTGAAGACAGTAGAACTATGTACAGAAGATGAGGTAATCAGTCCCTCAACCTAGGAGTAGGTGCGAAGAGCACCATAGTCGTGGAGATTCTGAAGCAGAAGAAAGGATCCTGGCGCTTATATAGTAACGTCAGGTGTAGCAGACGAGGGCATATTCACTGGTAGGCGGGATTCCCCAGTGAATATGCCCTCGTCTGCTACACCTGACGTTACTATATAAGCGCCAGGATCCTTTCTTCTGCTTCAGAATCTCCACGACTATGGTGCTCTTCGCACCTACTCCTAGGTTGAGGGACTGATTACCTCATCTTCTGTACATAGTTCTACTGTCTTCAAGTTATGTCCTAGAATTTGTATTGATAAAGCCACTGGATGGCGAAACGTCTACAATAAAGATACCCAGATGTTGCACATGTGTCTTAATCTCATCTTGTCGGTATTATATACCATTCGTACACAAGACAGCAATGCCTAAGCGTACGTAATAAGGCAAATAGATTACTGGGATTTATATCAAGAAGTGTAAACAACAGAAGTCCAGAGGTCATACTGCAGCTTTATACATCATTAGTAAGGCCTCACCTAGATTATGCAGCTCAATTCTGGTCTCCATATTACAGAATGGACATAAATTCGTTAGAAAACATTCAGCGTAGGATGACTAAATTAATACATAACACTAGAAATCTTCCTTATGAAGAAAGGTTGAAGACTCTTAAGTTACATTCACTTGTTAGACGAAGAATGAGGGGAGACCTGATCGAAGTGTATAATAAAGTGTATTAATAAAGAGGATATTAATAAGGTCTTGAGGATATCTCTCCAAGAGAGAACCCGTAGTAATGGATTTAAATTAGATAAGTTTAGATTTAGAAAGGACATAGGAAAGTATTGGTTTGGAAATAGGGTAGTTGATGAGTGGAACAGTCTACCTAGTTGGGTTATTGAGGCTGGGACTTTGGGTAGTTTCAAATTTAGGTTGGATAAGTACATGAGTGAGAGGGGTTGGATTTGAGTGGGACTTACACATCAGAGCTTATTTCTTGGGTGGCATTGAAAATTGGGTTGGGCAAATGTCTTGTTAGTGGGATGAATTGTAAAGGACCTGCCTAGTATGGGCCAACAGGCCTGCTGCAGTGTTCCTCCTTTCTTATGTTCTTATGTTCTTATGAATGAAGGGCATTGAAGAGTCTTGAAAGAAGGTAGATCGATGCAACGATGTGTGAAATGGTCTGGCATTACAAAAAGAAATATAATTTTGAAGCCAAAATATTACTTTACTTCCCCAGCAAACACTGCAATCACTTGGCGCACCGCGATATTGTCGTTCATTCTTTCAACATTCCGATTTTCAAGAAGCCCCAGGGAAAAGAAACTTTCCCTTTAAGAAATCGATGAAGTTCCCAAAATGTGGTCATGTAAGGCAGGTAGATGGAGCAAGAGAGAGAGAAAACGTAGGTGAAGTTTGTGTGTACCTGCTTTCCTGCACCTTGGGTGCGCATGGTCGTCATCCTGAACTGTTGTTGTGGCTCAGTCTTGGCTCGGCCTCCGCCCTGGCCTTACTACTCCGTGTTTCTCTCAGGTCTTTCCGCACCGCGATCCAGTGTTTTGAGTTTATTGTCGTTATTCCTGCTGCTCCGAAACACCCCTAATTTTCTTCATTATCTTTGTTTCTCCTTGTTTATTCCACTTTTTTTGTGGAGTTTCTATAACTTTTTTAATGCTAGTACTCTATTTTGCCTTGATTTTTGCACACATCAATCATTATTATCGTCATTTGTTTTGGCTGCTGATTAATATTGATGTGATGGATATCTCCACCATACAGAGTCAGTGTAACGCAAATGGTGTAACTTTGAGTGAAGTCTGATATTTGCAGTTTTAACGCGTGATTTAAGTGTTCATTATATAAAAAAGCTGGTGTCTTTGACCTTTTTTTTATTATGCAAGGTTTTTGTGTGATAATCATTGCTTCACTTGCGCATGAATTTCTACACATATCCTCGTGTAATTACTTTCTTAACATCACAACGCATCTTTCATTTAAATTCATTGATATTCATTATTCATTAAGATTTTCAGTCTTTTTCCTTAATCTGTTGCTTCGAAGTTCCATGTGATTTGGTTGCAACTTTTTGAGTTGTAGAGGCTGTTGAAGCCTACTTTTTAATATATATTATTTTCAATGTCAGTTGTTTCTCCTTACTATTATATATATATTTAACTCCGTTTTATTTATATGTTGTAATTTCTTAAGTATATGCGTCTTCTGCAGTGACTACCCATTTCTCCTCTCATGCCATGACTGTATGTATATACAATAAACTGATCTAACACCTGTGATCTTTCTCTTTCCTACCAAGATGCATTAGTCTTCAGTTTTCTCTTCGACTCACCGCTCCATGTTCGAATCCTCTTCCCCCTTCCTCCATTAAGATACATCCACAGGAATCCGAATATTGTCGACAATATTGAAAAAAAAAGAAACACGTTGCAGAACGAACTTTCAAGAGGATGACGCTTTGCTCTGTAGAATTTTATCAAGTCATGACTTCATAAAGCTCAGTCAGTACGAAACGTTGTCCACAAAAACAAGCTTGTTCTGCAGTCTGTCTTTCCTTCACTGATATTTTCTTTGTTGATCCCGGCCACTCCGGCATATCAGACAGAATTATCGTTCCTCTTTACATCTCTTTCCTTTCTTTGCTGTCTGCCAGTGTAACTTTATTTTTCTTCTCTGTCTATATTTTTCAAAAAGTCTGTTACCAACTGGATTGTTAAGTGATAATTTATTGTCTTTTCTCTAAATTTGTGCTACTGTTGACTGTGCTTTCCTTTTGGCTACTGTTATCCCCGTTGCTTCGTGCCTTTTTTTCCTGTTATTTTCCTGCCTCGTGGTTTTTTCTTCCTGTTTTCCTGCCTCGTGCCTTTCTCTTCCTGTTGTCCTCTTGCCTCGTACCTTTCTCATCCTGTTGTCCTCCTGCTCCATGTCTGTTTCTTCCTACTATCTACTTGTCTCGTGCCTCTTTCTTGCTTTTATCAATTTAAATCTGTCTGCAAAGACCCCGTGTTTTACAACATAGCTCCTGAACTGTTAAATCCATAATTATGTGATCCTATATAGTTCTTTTCTAAACCATATATTCCCATATAGCTGTCTTCAACATATATGTCTATGTAGATTTATTCTATAATATATATTCCTATACAGTTTTATGCGACATCAGACATACATCGCTACATTCTACAAAAGATATACTTACAATGCTACATACTACCTTCTACAACAGATATACGTGCGTTTCTACATCATACAACAAATATATTTGCATTTCTATATCCCATAACAGATATCATTACATTGCCACATTCTTGATCATCTCTATCATACACCCTCTGACAAAGATGTTAGCTATGTCACAACCATTTATCAACTACGTCTCAACTATGTCTTAGTTATGTCAGTTATATCTTAGATATGCTTTAACTATGTGTCAGCTATATCTCATATATGTCTCCACTATATCTCAGCTATGTCTCAGCTACAGGCCTTTCTGGAACTACAGAGCCTCGCTCAGCATATCTGGTGTCCTTTATTCTCTTGTTTCTTCTAACTCTCATTTTACACATTTCATTCTCTTGTTCTTTTTCATTCACATTTGTTTATGCGCTTCCTGTTTTTACTTATTCTGCATATAGTCTTTTTGATAATTTTGCGTATATTCTATATTTCTGTTTTTTGTCTTTAGACTTCTTATTGCTCCTCTCATACTGTATCTTCATTTTATTCGCTGTTAAGTTTGTCTTCATTCCTTGTCCTGATAGCATATAAGTTTCCTTGATTATTATTACTGTTTATTCTTAGCTCTGTTAACTGCACGTTATGTATTATTACTGCTTCTAATACTACTACTACTGCCATTACTGCTGCTGCTACTACTGGTATTACTACTTCCACTACTCCTACTGGTATTACTACTTCCACTACTACTACTTCTCCTATCTTCACTCCTACTACTGATACTACTTTGCTGCTACTACTAGTACTGTAACTGCTACTACTAATGCCCCACTTGTGACTTTACAATTGTCCGGGATGGACCAAAATGTCGTCGTCATAGGGTTTCCCTCCTAAGTCCAGGAGGTTGTATGATTTAATTACTAGTCATATAGTAATATTTTCGAACCCTGTGATATATATTTATATATATATATATATATATATATATATATATATATATATTATATATATATATATATATATATATATATATATATATATATATATATATATATATATATATTATCTATCTATCTATCTACATATATATATATATATATATATATATATATATATATATATATATATATATATATATATATATATATATATCACAGGGTTCGAAAACATTAATATATAATATATATGACGAGTAAATAAATCAAACAACCTGCTGGACTTAGGAGGGAAACCCTATGACAACTTTTTGGTCCATCCCGGACCACTGTCAAGTACATATATATATATATATATATATATATATATATATATATATATATATATATATATATATATATATATGTCGTGCCGAATAGGCAGTACTTGCGATCTTGGCTTAAATAGCAACGCTCATATTGCCATATAGGACAAGCGAAAATTTGTGTATGCAATAATTTCGCCAAAATCATTCTGAACCTAACGAAAAAAATATATTTCACTGTGTTTGTATAGTATTAAATTATTGTAAACAAATCTAAAATATATTTAGTTGGGTTAGGCTAAAATATATTCTTCTTGTTATAGTAAGGTTAGGAAAGTTTTCTAAGTTCCTTTTGGTGCAAAATTATAAATTTTTGCATCAACATTAATGAAAAAATATATCTTTAAACGTATAAGAGAAAATTTTAGAAAGAACTTAATTTTAAATGAGTTCTTGCTAATTGACCAGTTTTACATATTCGGCACGACATTATATATATTTATATATATATATATATATATATATATATATATATATATATATATATATATGCCGAATATATAAAACTGGCTAATTAGCAAGAACTCATTTAAAATTAAGCCCTTTCTGAAATTTTCTTTTATACGTTTAAAGATATATTTTTTTCATTAATGTTAATGTAAAAAATTTTAATTTTGCATCAAAAGAATCTTAGAAAACTTACCTAACCTTATTATAACAAGAACAATTTATTTTAGCCTAACCCAACTAAATATTTTAGATTTCTTTACAGTAATTTAATACTAAACAAACACAGTGAAATATATTTTTTTAGTTATGTTTAGAATGATTTTGGCGAAATTATTGCATACACAAATTTTCACTTGTCCTATATGGCAAGATGAGCGTTGCTATTTAAGCCAAGATCGCAAGTTCTGCCTATTCGGCACGACATATATATATATATATATATATATATATATATATATATATATATATATATATATATATATATATATATATATAATATATATATATATAT
>NC_091317.1:28421025-28508525 GCF_038502225.1 Cherax quadricarinatus | reverse complement strand
GAAGTAGCAAGACGTACCTGAAATCTTGCATGCTTATGAGACAAAAAAACACCAGAAATCCTCCCGTAATGTAAAACAATTACAGGCTTCCGTTTTATACATATATATATATATATATATATATATATATATATATATATATATATATATATATATATATATATATATATATATATATATATATATATATATATATATATATATATATATATATATATATATATATATATATATATATATATATATATATATATATGTCGTGACGAATAGGCAGAACTTGCGATCTTGGCTTAAATAACAACGCTCATCTTGCCATATAGGACAAATGAAAATTTGTGTTTGCAATAATTTCGCCAAAATCATTTTGAACCTAACGAAAAAAATATATTTCACTGTGTTTGTTTAGTATTAAATTATTGTAAACAAATCTAAAATATATTTAGTTGGGTTAGGCTAAAATAAATTGCTCTTGTTATAATAAGGTTACGTAAGTTTTCTAAGAATCTTTTGTTGCAAAATTAAAAATTTTTACATTAACTTTATTGAAAAAAATATATATTTAATCGTATAAGAGAAAATTTTCGAAAGGGCTTAATTTTAAATGAGTTCTTGCTAATTGACCAGTTTTACATATTCGGCACGACATATATATATATATATATATATATATATATATATATATATATATATATATATATATATATATATATATATATATATATATATATATATATATATATATAGAATCTGTACATTTTTTATATCCATTCTTATTTATACATGTTTTCTTCATATTTACCAAATTCTTGTTCTATTCTGTCAGTATTCGTAATCGTCATCATGTTTATTTACAATCTGATGTCCTTTTTTTTTTTTTTTTTTTTTTTTTTTTTTTTTTTTTTTTGAGAAAATTGCTTTGTTGCTGTTTTGTAAAATTCGTGTGTATGCTTGCTCCCGCTTATTTTAGTTGCACATTTGCTTGTTTTCGTTTTGTGTGATACTGATCTCTTTTCCTTTGCATGTCGCCTGTTATTGTTTTTAAAACGGTAATTATATTCTTATTTTCGTGCCATCAATGATTTCTATTCTGAATTTTTTTTTCTTATTTCTATCTCCACCTTTATCTTGCTTTTACATACATATCTTCATCTATCTCCTCCATCCTCACCGTCCTGTGAAGAGAGACAAGAACCAGAAGAGACGTCAGCATCACTGAGAGCAGCAAGATCAATCAATACATGCTCACGTGGGAGAAACACACGTAATACCCCATCATGGGTACTGCAACACCCTGCCCTCCCCAGTGGTTGAAACACCCATCATAGATATTACTACACCCTGTCCTCTCTAGTGTTTGAAACCACACAAAGGATGCTGTGACACCCTGTCCTACCTAGTAGTTAAAACCACAACAAGCATGCTGTTACACCATGCCATCCCCGGTGGCTAAAACCACACCAAGGGTGCTGCCTTCCTCGTTGACTGAAACTCCTTTCATGGCTCCCTTTTCCTGTGACAGTCAACGCCTTCCGTCATCTATTCCTACCGCTGGCACCCCTCCAGTTCCTATGGAATTCCTTCTACAGCAGCTCCTGCATGTGCTTTTTTTCTCATGTGTATCAACCGTTGCTCTTCTATCAGTGCCCTGAGGAGAGACTTAGTAAATGTATGTGTAATATAAAATACATATATACACACCTATCATATAAACAGAACGATACATATGTATGTATATCCTGTACATAAGAACTCCTATCCAGCTATACAGCATAGTGACATAAGAAAACAGAAAATTATAAAAAGTGAAAATAAATGAGTGTCTCAATGCCCAATGTAGAGTGTTTGTGTGACCAACACTTGCCACTCACCCTGGGTGTAGAGTCCACTGCCAGAGTCTATACGACATCTAAGACATTATTTGTGCTTATATATTTTGTATATTTACAATTACCTCAAAGGTGTTTATAGGTGCTGTCGAACTCTCTGAAGGTTTGTCTGTGTGGTGCTAAGAAGCCACTTTGGAAAGTGCTAAAGAAATTTACACATATTAAACCAAAATTTGAGATATAAGAGTTTAGTATTTTATTAAAGCTTATCATCATAGTGATTACAAAAGGGTACAGGAAATATAAAGTATACACATCAGAAAGAAACTAAGAGACAAGAGTATTATAGAAAGTAGTGACTGTCTCCAAGGCGAGAAGGAAACCTAACTCAGGAAACCAGGTAAGAATACGTAATGGCTTTGTTATTATTTTTGAAGAAAGCAACCCAGGGGCAGCAAAGATCCTTGCAACACCATGTACTCACCTAGTTGTACTCAACTAGTTGAGGTTGCAGGGGTCGAGTGTGTGTGTGTGTGTGTGTGTGTGTGTGTGTGAGAGAGAGAGAGAGAGAGAGAGAGAGAGAGAGAGAGAGAGAGAGAGAGAGAGAGAGAGAGAGAGAGAGAGAGAGAGAGAGAGCGAGAGATTGAGAAAGGCCTATCGTCTACACGTAAATCATAAGACCGATATCCATCTTTACAAAAACATCAGCATCTGATAGACAGACTGTATATACACTGAAAAAGAACGTAGTGAAAATACTCTGGCGTGTGGTGTATATCTTATATTCTTGTTCTGTTCTTAACTGTGATTAGGCGTGAAGATGTGTTCTTGAATAAGTAATGTTCTTCCACTGGGCACAAAAACAAGATGTGGTGACCTGTACTTAACTCTGTGAAGAAGTGTCTTATGTGCTCCTCGTGGACTGAACCAAGATGCCCTCAATTGAACAACTTTACCAGCAGCTTAAGGAAGAATTGAGGGTAGCGAAGATGGAGATACGGCGATTGACTAAGGAAAACAAGAGGATTCGTAGTAGTCATCCTGTTTCGAGTCCTCAGGTCAAGAAGGGAACGTGGACAGTGGCTGGACAGCATGAGACGAAGTTGACGATCAAGAAGACGAATGGAAAGGTAGAGATGACGAAGAAGAAAGAGACTGCTGTGGAAACTGTTGTGGAAACATCCAATGCATTCTCGGTACTACCCGACGAATGTGAGTCGACTACTGGGAACGCCACTACAAACGACACCAAGGAAGGTAAGAATATTGTTGTTGTTGGGCATAGCCAGGTAAGATATATGGATAGGGCTTTCTGCTTGAAGGACAGGAGTAGGAGACAGAGAGTTTGCTTTCCTGGGGCTGGGATGGAGGACATTGTTAGCCGGCTTGACATCATGAACGGTAATGGGATCAATCCCATCATCTGCCTCAGTGCTGGAGGCAATGATGTAGGCAAGCGCAGAAGTGAGGACTTAGAAGGTTCAAGACAGCAATAGACATAATTAGGAAGAAGGGGGGGCGCCCTGTTATAAGTGGCATTTTGCCAAGAAGGGGTGTTGGAAATGAATGGTTATCCAGAGCAATTGGTATTAATTGCTGGCTGGATAAACACTGTAAGGATAATGCAGTACCATTCATTGACAACTGGGACAACTTCTATGGCCGAAATGACATGTATGCCAGGGATGGGGTTCACTTATCCAGGGCAGGTGTGGGTTTTCTTGCTAGCTCAGGTGACGGGGTCGTTAGGACTTTAAACTAGGATTAGTTAGAGGTATAGGTTTAGAAATGATAAAAAATGAGTATGGGTATATTGACTTATGCTCTGATATTAAGAATCTTAATAGTAACTGTCATGGAGTAACCCTAGGTAATGATAATTTCAGAAATTGTGTAAATACAAAGATGAATAGGAAAAATGTGCAGAAGAAAAAACATATAATGGTATTTTATGCTAACAGTCGAAGTGCAAGAAATAAGATTAATGAACTATGTTTGATAGCATGTGCTGGGAACTTCGATGTCATTGCATTAACTGAAACGTGGTATGATTTAAAGAGTCGGGATATGATTGCTGAGTGTAATATTCAAGGGTTTAAGTTGTTCCATGTGGATAGATGTTGTGGGAAGGGGGGAGGAGTTCCATTATATGTTCGAGAAAATATTAACTGTTGCATAAAAACAGGTATAAAAATAGATGGAACAGCAACAGAATCTGTTTGGGTAGAGTTTGTGGAAGGTCAAGAAAAGCTAATTCTAGGTGTAATATACCGACCTCCAGGCTTGGATCACGATAGAGGGAGACTTCTTTGGGACGAAATTGTTAGGGCTTCTAGACACGATAATATAGTGATTGTAGGGGATTTTAACTTTAGTAAGATAGACTGGAGTTCTTTGACCGGTAATCTGGAGTCCAGTGACTTTATGGAAACTGTTCAAGACTGTTTTCTGAAGCAGTGTTTAACAGAGCCTACCAGGGGTAATAATTTGCTTGACCTAGTCTTGTCAAACAAGGAAACACTCGTAAATAATCTGGAAATCACTGAAGAGCTTGGCGCAAGTGATCACAAATTCATCACTTTTAGCATTAACTGGGAATACAGGAATAATGATAATACAGTAAAAATCCCTGATTTTCGTTCTGCCGATTATAATGGACTTAGGGAACACCTGTCAAATCTTGACTGGGGTTATCTAGCTAATGATTCTATTGACGATGATCTTATGATTACGAAGGGATCTGCGTTCATGATTCTTTTCTTAATAATGTGCACCGTGCTCAGAGTATATACATTCCCCAGAGAGAAATTAGATCTGATAATAACGATCCCAAATGGGTTACCAGGAGGCTAAAGCATTTATTAGGGGAGAAAAGGGGAATATATAGGCGCATCAGAAGGGGAGAGGTTAACCTTACTGACCAATATATTCAGCTTAAAAGAGAAGTAAAAAAGGGGATTAGAAAGTCTACACTTGACTATGAAATTTGAGTTGCTAATGAATCAGAGACCAATCCAAAGGGGTTCTTTCAAGTGTATAGGACGAAGGTTAAGGAAAAAGTAGGGCCTCTGAAAATTGGGAATGGACAGCTGACGGATAACGAACTGGAAATGTGTTCCATATTTAATGACTATTTTTTTGTCAGTTTTTACACAGGAAGACATAAATGAGATTCCTGAAAATAACAATTATTCAGTTCCTGACGAATTCAAATTGACTAATATTACTGTCACGAGGGACATGGTTATCAAACAGATAGACAAACTGAAGCAAAATAAGTCCCCGGGGCCCGATGAGTTATTTTCCAGGGTACTTAAGGAATGCAAGATGGAACTTAGTCAGCCATTAACGAGTGTGTTCAATGCATCCATCCTTACTAGTGTTGTGCCAGAGTTGTGGAAGATGGCCAATGTGGTTCCTATATTCAAATCAGGGGATAAGTCCACTCCTTCAAATTACCGTCCAATAAGCCTGACATCTATAGCTGGCAAATTACTAGAATCAATTATAGCTGACATTATTAGAAGTCACCTTGAAGAGCATAACTTGATAAATGAATCTCAGCATGGGTTTACGAGAGGTCGTTCCTGCCTGACAAACTTACTGACGTTCTTTAATAAAACATTTGAGGCAGTAGACAGTGATAAAGTATATGATATTGTTTATTTGGATTTTAGTAAAGCATTCGATAGAGTACCTCACAAGAGACTCTTAAGAAAAGTGGCAGCTCATGGTATAGGAGGTAAAGTTCTAGCATGGATAGAGGCATGGCTTACCAATAGAAAGCAGAGAGTTTCCATTAATGGGTTCAAATCAGAATGGGGCTTAGTTACTCGTGGCGTTCCACAAGGATCAGTTTTAGGCCCTCTCTTGTTCATAATTTACATTAATGACCTTGATGAAGGGATTACGAGTGACATGAGCAAGTTTGCTGATGATACAAAGATAGGCCGTATGATTCATTCTGAGGAGGATAGCAATGAACTGCAGGAGGATTTAGACAAATTAATTTAGACAAATTAATATAAGGACGAGACTACACCTCACTGCCACCTCACAACACCTGACTTTTTATGATATGGGCAGGTAGTCAAAGATGCCCCTGTGTCCTCCACAGAGCCTCCACGGGGCATTTGATGAACTGGAATGAGGCACAACTCGTTCTCACCGAACCAGACCTCAGACGCCGAAGGTGCCTAGAAGCCTCACTAATCGCCGTCACCAACACAATAGAACATAAGAACATAAGAAAGAACATAAGAAAGGAGGAACACTGCAGCAGGCCCGCTGGCCCATACCAGGCAGGTCCTTTACAATTCATATCCAATGCTACCCAAGAATTAAGCTCTGATGTGCAAGTCCCACTCAAATCCAACCCCTCGCACTCATGTACTTATCCAACCTAAATTTGAAACTACCCAAAGTCCTAGCCTCAATAACCCAACTAGGTAGACTGTTCCACTCATCAACTACCCTATTTCCAAACCAATACTTGCCTATGTCCTTTCTAAATCTAAACTTATCTAATTTAAATCCATTACTGCGGGTTCTCTCTTGGAGAGAGATCCTCAAGACCTTGTTAATATCCCCTTTATTAATACCTATCTTCCACTTATACACTTCGATCAGGTCTCCCCTCATTCTTCGTCTAACAAGTGAATGTAACTTAAGAGTCTTCAATCTTTCTTCATAAGGAAGATTTCTAATGCTATGTATTAATTTAGTCATCCTACGCTGAATGTTTTCCAACGAATTTATGTCCATTCTGTAATATGGAGACCAGAATTGAGCTGCATAATCTAGGTGAGGCCTTACTAATGATGTATAAAGCTGCAGTATGACCTCTGGACTTCTGTTGCTTACACTTCTTGATATAAATCCCAGTAATCTATTTGCCTTATTACGTACGCTTAGGCATTGCTGTCTTGGTTTAAGGTTGCTGCTCACCATAACCCCCAAGTCCTTTTCGCAATCTGTATGGTTAAGTTCTACATTATTTAACTTATAAGTGCTAGGGATATGGACACTCCCGAGCTTCAGAACCTTGCATTTATCTACATTGAACTGCATCTGCCACTTTTCTGACCAAGAGTAGAGTTTGTCTAAATCCTCCTGAAGTTCCCTAACATCTACGTTTGAATCAATTATCCTACCTATCTTCGTGTCATCAGCGAATTTGCTCATATCACTAGTAATTCCTTCATCAAGATCATTGATATATATTATAAACAACAACGGGCCCAAGACTGATCCCTGTGGAACGCCACTTGTTACTGATCCCCACTCGGATTTAACCCCATTTATGGACACTCTTTGCTTCCTGTCTGTGAGCCATGATTCGATCCACGAGAGCACCCTTCCCCCAATGCCATGAGCTGCCACTTTCTTCAACAGTCTCTGGTGCGGAACTCTATCAAATGCCTTACTAAAATCTAAGTAAATAATATCAAATTCTTTGTCGTGGTCAACAGCCTCAAAAGCTTTACTGAAGAAAGTTAATAAATTAGTTAGACAAGACCGGCCTCTTGTGAATCCATGCTGAGTATCATTAATCAAGCTATGCTTATCGAGATGGCTTCTTATAATCTGAGCTATAATTGACTCTAGTAATTTGCCTACAATTGAGGTCAGGCTTATTGGGCGGTAATTTGACGGTAACGACTTGTCCCCTGTTTTAAAAATAGGAATTACATTAGCCATCTTCCACATATCAGACACTGCACCTGTTTGAAGAGATAAATTAAAAATATTAGTTAATGGTTCACAGACTTCCACTTTGCATTCCTTTAGAACCCTTGAAAAAACCTCATCAGGACCCGGTGACTTATTTTGCTTCAGTCTGTCTATCTGCTTCACAACCATTTCACTAGTGACTGTGATGTTACATAATTTATCTTCTTCTGATCCACTATAAAAATTAATTACCGGAATATTATTAGTGTCTTCCTGTGTAAAAACCGAGAGAAAATAATTATTTAAAATCGAGCACATTTCATTCTCTTTGTCAGTAAGATGCCCATAGTTATTTTTAAGGGGACCAATCTTATCTCTGACTTTTGTTCTATATACCTGGAAAAAACTTTTTGGGTTAGTTTTAGAATCCCTAGCAACTTTAATTTCATAGTCCCTTTTAGCTTTTCTTATCCCCTTTTTAATGTCCCTCTTAGTGTCAATATACTGATTCATAAGATGACCCTCGCCTCTTTTGATACGCCTATAAATTCCTTTCTTATGCCCTAGTAGATATTTCAGCCTATTATTCATCCATTTTGGGTCATTTCTATTTGATCTAATTTCTTTATAAGGGATAAATGTTCTTTGAGCAGCATGTATTGTGTTCAGAAAACTGTCATATTGATAGCTCTCTTCGTTACCCCAGTCAACAGATGATAAGTGTTCTCTAAGCCCATCGTAATCTGCTAAGCGAAAATCTGGGACTGTTACTGAGTTATCCCTACTATCATACTTCCATTCAATTCTAAATGTAATTGATTTGTGGTCACTAGCACCCAGTTCTTCTGAAACTTCTAAATTATTAACAAGGGATTCATTGTTTGCCAGAACTAAGTCAAGCAGGTTATTACCCCTTGTAGGTTCTGTCACAAACTGCTTCAGAAAACAATCCTGAACTACTTCTAAGAAGTCGTATGATTCTAAATTCCCAGTCAAGAAATTCCAATCAATATGACTAAAGTTAAAGTCTCCTAGAATTACTACATTATCGTGCCTTGTGGCCCTAACAATTTCCTCCCATAGTAGTCTTCCCTGGTCCCTATCTAAATTTGGGGGACGGTATATCACACCTAAAGTTAATTTTTCATGCCCCTCTGAAAATTCTATCCAAACAGACTCTGTATGTGTTACTTCAGACTTAATACCCGTTTTAATGCAACAGTTCAAGCGATCTCGGACATACAATGCCACCCCACCCCCCTTCCCGATACTTCTATCTACTTGGAACAATTTGAAACCCTGAATGTAACATTCTGCAGGCATGTCCCGACTTTTTGAATTAAACCACGTCTCAGTAATGGCAAATACATCTATGTTACCTGCACTAGCAACTAGTCTCAACTCGTCCATCTTATTCCTAGCACTGCGACTATTTGTGTAATATATACTTAAGGACCCTCCTTTCTCTTTATCATTCCTGCTCCTTTCTGTTATTCCACTAAACCTATTACTGTCCTTGTCAATTAGTGCCACTGGCTTTCCGATATCCACCTCATTTTGCCTATTACTAGTTCTCCTAGTACTCATATTACTACCCTGAGACTTCACAGTTTTCCCACAGAAACCCATACCACTAACTATTCCTAGTTTAAAGACCTAACAGCTCCCTCCACTGCGTTGGCCAGTGCTCCCACCCCACACCTAGATAAGTGAACCCCATCCCTGGCATACATGTCATTTCTGCCATAGAAGAGGTCCCAGTTGTCAATGAATGTCACCGCATTTTCCTTACAGTATTTGTCCAGCCAGCAATTGACACCAATTGCTCTGGACAACCATTCATTACCAACACCTCTTCTTGGAAAAATGCCACATATAACAGGGCGCCCCCCCTTCTTCCTAATCATGTCTATAGCTGTCCTGAACTTTCTAACTAAATCCTCACTTCTACGCTTGCCTACATCATTGCCTCCAGCATTGAGGCAAATAATAGGATTGATCCCATTACCGTTCATGATGTTGTCAAGCCGGCTAACAATGTCCTCCATCCCAGCCCCAGGAAAGCATACCCTTTGTCTCCTACTCCTGTCCTTCAAGCAGAATGCCCTATCCATGTATCTAACCTGGCTATCCCCAACAACAACAATATTCTTACCTTCCTTGTTGTCGTTCGTCGTGACGATCCCAGTAGTAGACTCACATTCGTCGGGTAGCACCGAGAATGCGTTGGAGGTTTCCACGGGAGTTTCCACAGCAGTCTCTTTCTTCTTCATCGTTTCTGGCTTTCCATTCGTCTTCTTGATCGTCAACTTCGTCGTCCCCTGCTGTCCAGCCACTGACCACGATCCCTTCTTGACCTGAGGACTCGAAACAGGAGGACTACTACGAATCCTCTTGTTTTCCTCGGTCAATCGCCGTATCTCCATCTTCGCTGCCCTCAATTCTTCCTTAAGTTGCTGGTAAAGTTGCTCGATGGAGGGCATCTTGGTTCAGTCCACGGGAGCAAACAAGACACTTCTTCACAGAGTTAAGTATAGGTCAGCACTCAAAGTACAGGTCACCACTCAAGAGCCAGAACGTAACACTGGAAACCACAAAATTTCAAAAACATTAGCATATATAATACTTAAGCAGGCAAAGCACCACCAACCCAACAACACAGGAGTCACATGGTCTCATCGTCTACCTGTCCTTATCCCAATATGGCATTCTTCAGGTCACCATGCGCCACTCACACCTCACTCTCCGCCTATATATAATGTCTTTCTACCTCTGTATGCTAGAAGTGATCAAGGTCCCAGGACCGAAATGTTCTCTAATAAATATGTCATAGTGTTTGCTGTTGGCTGCGCCATTCTTGTAGGGTTGGGCGGTCCTGTGGTTTGAAGCGTCATGTGGTTCTCGCTTACCATGAGGCATGCCAGTACAACATGGGTTCGAATCCTTGGCTAGCGGACTGTTGTTATTGATCAATACCACTCGTTCGTGGCTACAATAATATATATATATATATATATATATATATATATATATATATATATATATATACAAACTTTCTTGTTGCGACTTTAGCTTAGTAGTTAGACCTTGACATATGCAGCTTTAAAGTTGCCCTTGAGGAGTGTGGTAGTGAGGTGGTGATCGTTCATCTTTATCCTAAAGGTAATCAACCTGTACAAGGCTTTTAAGCTCTTCCTGTTGTCAGTAGCCAGATAACACCAATATTTTTTTTTTAACTCTTGTCGATTTATTAGTGTGTTAATATGTTGACTGATATAAAGTCTCTCGCGTCATGTTGACTGACGTGATGTGTCTTACGTCATGTTGACTGACGTGTTGTTTCTTACGTCATGCTGACTGACGTGATGTGTCTCGCGTCACATTGACTGACGTGATGCGTCTCACGTCATGTGGACTGACGTGATGTGTCTAACGTCATGTTGACTGTGATGTCTCACGTCATGTTGACTGACGTGATGTGTCTCACGTCATGTTGACTGACGTGATGTGTCTCACGTCATGTTGACTGACGTGATGTGTCTCACGTCATGTTGACTGACGTGATGTGTCTCACGTCAAGTGTTCCTTATTTGATGACTACTTTTTGTCAGGTTTTACACAGGAAGATGTAAATGAGATTCCAGTAATTAACAATTATTTAGTTCCTGATGAATTTAAATTAACTAATATTACTGTCACGAGGGACATGGTTATTAAACAGATAGACAAACTGAAGCAAAATAAGTCCCCGGGACCCGATGAGCTGTTTTCCAGAGTACTTCAGAAATGCAAGATGGAGCTTAGTCAGCCATTAACTTGTGTTTAATGCGTCCCTCCTTACCGGTGTTGTGCCAGAGTTGTGGAAAATGGCTCATGTGGTTCCTATATTCCAATCAGGGGATAAGTCCGTTCATAAGAACATAAGAACATAAGAACATAAGAATGTAGGAACACTGCAGAAGGCCTACTGGCCCATACGAGGCAGGTCCTTATCAAAACGACATCTACCTAAAGCTACTCAAGAAACAACTCCCGCACCCCCCAACACCAATCAAACCCAGCCCCTCCCACTCATATATTTGTCCAGTCTCTTCTTAAAGCTACCCAAGGTCCTAGCCTCTATCACCCCACTGGGAAGACTGTTCCACGCATCTACAACTCTGTTAGAAAACCAGTACTTACCTATGTCCTTTCTAAATCTAAATTTATCCAACTTAAATCCATTATTCCTGGTTCTTACCTGGTTCGACACCCTCAGTACTTTATTAATGTCTCCCTTGTTTATGCCCGTCATCCACTTATACACTTCAATGATATCTCCCCTCATTCTACGCCTCTCCAGAGAGTGGAGATTTAAGGCTTTAAGTCTATCTTCATACGGGAGGTTCCTTACACAGTAAATCATTTTAGTCATTCTTCTCTGTATGTTCTCTAATGAGTCTATGTCCATCCTGTAGTAAGGGGACCAAAACTGAGCAGCATAATCTAAATGAGGCCTCACTAGTGATGTATAGAGCTGTAAAATAACTTTTGGACTTCTGTTACTTATACTTCTTGAGATAAATCCAAGTAATCTGTTGGCCTTGTTGCGCACACTGAGGCACTGCTGTCTTGGCTTTAGATTTCTGCTTACCATGACTCCCAAGTCTTTTTCACATTCTGTATGACCAAGCTCTACTTCACCTAGATTATAGCTTCGAGGGTTATTTTCATTACCAAGGGCAAGTACCTTACACTTATCCACATTAAACTTCATCTGCCATTTCTCAGACCAAGACATTAATTTGTTCAAATCGTCCTGGAGTTCATTGATATCCTCCTCAGAGTGAATTATACGGCCTATCTTTGTATCATCAGCAAACTTACTCATGTCACTAGTAATCCCTTCATCAAGGTCATTAATGTAAATTATGAACAAGAGAGGGCCCAAAACTGATCCTTGTGGAACGCCACTAGTGACTAACCCCCATTCAGATTTCACTCCATTAATGGTAACTCTCTGCTTTCTATTGGTAAGCCATGCCTCAATCCACGCTAGAACTTTACCTCCCATACCATGAGCTGCCACTTTTCTTAAGAGTCTCTTGTGAGGTACTCTGTCGAAGGCTTTACTAAAATCCAAATAAACAATATCATATTCCTTATCACTGTCAACTGCCTCAAATGTTCTATTGAAGAACGTCAGTAAGTTTGTCAGGCAGGAACGACCTCTCGTGAATCCATGCTGAGATTCATTTATCAAGTTATGCTCTTCAAGGTGACTTCTGATAATGTCAGCTATAATTGATTCTAATAACTTGCCCACTATAGATGTCAGGCTTATTGGACGGTAATTTGAAGGAGTGGACTTATCCCCTGATTTGAATATAGGAACCACATTAGCCATCTTCCACATCTCTGGCACAACACTGGTAAGGATGGACGCATTGAATACACTCGTTAATGGCTGACTAAGCTCCATCTTGCATTCCTTAAGTACCCTGGAAAACAACTCATCGGGTCCCGGGGACTTATTTTGTTTCAGTTTGTCTATCTGTTTAATAACCATGTCCCTCGTGACAGTAATATTAGTTAACTTAAATTCATCAGGAACTAAATAATTGTTAATTACTGGAATCTCATTTACATCTTCCTGTGTAAAAACTGACAAAAAATAGTCATTAAATAAGGAACACATTTCCAGTTCATTATCCGTCAGCTCTCCATTCCCAGATTTCAGAGGTCCTACTTTTTCCTTCACCTTCGTCCTATACACTTGAAAGAACCCCTTTGGATTAGTCTTTGATTCATTAGCGACTCTAATTTCATAGTCACGTTTAGCCTTTCTAATCGCCTTTTTTACTTCTCTTTTAAGCTGAACATATTGGTCAGTAAGGTTAACCTCTCCTCTTCTGATGCGCCTATAAATTCCCCTTTTCTCCCCTAATAGATGCTTTAACCTCCTGTTAACCCATTTGGGATCGTTATTATTAGACCTAATTTCTCTCTGGGGAATGTATATACTCTGGGCACTGTGTACATTATTAAGAAAACAATCATAAAAGCAGATCCCTTCATATTCATAAGTATGATTATCGTCAATAAAATCATTAGCTAGATAACCCCAATCAAGATTAGACAGATGTTCCCTAAGTCCATTATAATCGGCAGAACGAAAATCGGGGATTTTTACTGTATTATCATTATTCTTGCATTCCCAATTAATGCTAAAGGTGATGGATTTGTGATCACTTGCGCCAAGCTCTTCAGTGATCTCCAGATTATTCACGAGTGTTTCCTTATTTGACAAGACTAGGTCTAGCAAATTATTACCCCTGGTAGGTTCAGTTACACTCTGTTTCAGAAAACAGTCCTGAACTGTTTCCATGAAGTCACTGGACTCTAGATTACCTGTCAAAGAATTCCAGTCAATTTGGCTAAAGTTAAAATCCCCTACTATGACTACGTTACTGTGTCCAGAAGCCCTAACAATTTCGTCCCAAAGAAGTCTCCCTCTATCGTGATCCAAGCCTGGAGGTCGGTATATTACACCTAGAATTAGTTTTTCTTGACCCTCCACGAACTCTACCCAAACAGACTCTGTTACTGCTCCATCTATTTTTATACCTTTTTTTATGCAACAATTAATATTTTCTCGAACATACAATGCAACTCCTCCCCCCTTCCCATTACATCTATCCACATTGAATAACTTAAATCCCTGAATATTACACTCAGCAGTCATATCCCGACTCTTTAAATCATACCACGTTTCAGTTAATGCAATGATATCAAAGTTCCCAGCACATGCTACCAAACGTAGTTCATTAATTTTATTTCTTGCACTTCTACTGTTAGCATAAAATACCATCATATGTTTTTTCTTCTGCACATTTTTCCTATTCATCTTTGTTTTTACACAATTTCTGAAATTATCATTACCCAGAGTTACTCCATGACAGTTACTATTAAGATTCTTAATATCAGAGCATAAGTCAATATATCCATACTCATTATTAATCATTTCTAAACCCATACCTCTAACTAATCCTAGTTTAAAGTCCTAACAACCCCCTCAACTGAGTTAGCAAGAAAACCCACACCTGCCCTGGATAAGTGAACCCCATCCCTGGCATACATGTCATTTCGGCCATAGAAGTTGTCCCAGTTGTCAATGAATGGTACTGCATTATCCTTACAGTGTTTATCCAGCCAACAATTAATACCAATTGCTCTGGACAACCATTCATTACCAACACCTCTTCTTGGCAAAATGCCACATATAACAGGGCGCCCCCCCTTCTTCCTAATCATGTCTATAGCTGTCCTGAACTTACTAACTAAATCCTCACTTCTACGCTTGCCTACATCATTGCCTCCAGCACTGAGGCAAATAATAGGATTGATCCCATTACCGTTCATGATGTTGTCAAGCCGGCTAACAATGTCCTCCATCCCAGCCCCAGGAAAGCATACCCTTTGTCTCCTACTCCTGTCCTTCAAGCAGAATGCCCTATCCATGTATCTAACCTGGCTATCCCCAACAACAACAATATTCTTACCTTCCTTGTTCGTCGTGACGATCCCAGTAGTAGACTCACATTCGTCGGGTAGCACCGAGAATGCGTTGGAGGTTTCCACGGGAAACATTCAGCGTAGGATGACTAAATTAATACATAGCATTAGAAATCTTCCTTATGAAGAAAGATTGAAGACTCTTAAGTTACATTCACTTGTTAGACGAAGAATGAGGGGAGACCTGATCGAAGTGTATAAGTGGAAGATAGGTATTAATAAAGGGGATATTAACAAGGTCTTGAGGATATCTCTCCAAGAGAGAACCCGCAGTAATGGATTTAAATTAGATAAGTTTAGATTTAGAAAGGACATAGGAAAGTATTGGTTTGGAAATAGGGTAGTTGATGAGTGGAACAGTCTACCTAGTTGGGTTATTGAGGCTAGGACTTTGGGTAGTTTCAAATTTAGGTTGGATAAGTACATGAGTGGGAGGGGTTGGATTTGAGTGGGACTTGCACATCAGAGCTTATTTCTTGGGTAGCATTGAAAATTGGGTTGGTCAAATGTTTGTTAGTGGGATGAATTGTAAAGGACCTGCCTAGTATGGGCCAACAGGCCTGCTGCAGTGTTCCTCCTTTCTTATGTTCTTATGTTCTTCATCGTTTCTGGCTTTCCATTCGTCTTCTTGATCGTCAACTTCGTCGTCCCCTGCTGTCCAGCCACTGACCACGATCCCTTCTTGACCTGAGGACTCGAAACAGGAGGACTACTACGAATCCTCTTGTTTTCCTCGGTCAATCGCCGTATCTCCATCTTCGCTGCCTTCAATTCTTCCTTAAGTTGCTGGTAAAGTTGCTCGATGGAGGGCATCTTGGTTCAGTCCACGGGAGCAAACAAGACACTTCTTCACAGAGTTAAGTACAGGTCAGCACTCAAAGTACAGGTCACCACTCAAGAGCACACGAACAGGTCTTCACGAGCACACGAACAGGTCCTTCAAATTACCGTCCAATAAGCCTGACATCTAGAGTGGGCAAGTTATTAGAATCAATTATAGCTGACATTATTAGAAGTCACCTTGAAGAGCATAACTTGATAAATGAATCTCAGCATGGATTCACGAGAGGTCGTCCCTGCCTGACAAATTTACTGACGTTCTTCAATAGAACATTTAAGGAAGTAGACAGTGATAAAGAATATGATATTGTTTATTTGGATTTTAGTAAAGCCTTCGATAGAGTACCTCACAAGAGACTCTTAAGAAAACTGGCAGCTAATGGTATAGGAGGTAAAGTTCTAGCATGGATAGAGGCATGGCTTACCAATAGAAAGCAGAGAGTTACCATTAATGGAGTGAAATCTGAATGGGGATTAGTCACTAGTGGCATTCCACGAGGATCAGTTTTAGGCCCTCTCTTGTTCATAATTTACATTAATGACCCTGATGAAGGGATTACGAGTGACATGAGTAAGTTTGCTGATGATACAAAGATAGGCCGTATAATTCATTCTGAGGAGGATAGCAATGAGCTCCAGGAGGATTTGGACAAATTAATGTCTTGGTCTGAAAAATGGCAGATGAAGTTCAATGTGGATAAGTGTAAGGTACTAGCCCTTGGTAATGAAAATAACCCTCGAAGCTATAATCTAGGTGAAGTAGAGCTTGATCATACAGAATGTGAAAAAGACTTGGGAGTCATGGTAAGCAGAAATCTAAAGCCAAGACAGCAGTGCCTTAGTGTGCGCAACAAGGCTAATAGATTACTTGGATTTATCTCAAGAAGTGTAAGTAACAGAAGTCCAAATGTTATTTTACAGCTCTATACATCACTAGTGAGGCTTCATTTAGATTATGCTGCTCAGTTTTGGTCCCCTTACTACAGGATGGATATAGACTCACTAGAGAACATACAGAGAAGAATGACTAAAATGATTTACTGTGTAAGGAACCTCCCGTATGAAGATAGACTTAAAGCCTTAAAACTCCACTCTCTGGAGAGGCGTAGAATGAGGGGAGATATCATTGAAGTGTATAAATGGATGACGGGCATAAACAAGAGAGATATTAATAAAGTACTGAGGGTCTCGAACCAGGTAAGAACCAGGAATAATGGATTTAAGTTGGATAAATTTAGATTTAGAAAGGACATAGGTAAGTACTGGTTTTCTAACAGAGTTGTAGATGCGTGAAACAGTCTTCCCAGTGGGGTGATAGAGGCTAGGACCTTGGGTAGCTTTAAGAAGAGACTGGACAAATATATGAGTGGGAGGGGCTGGGTTTGATTGGTGTTGGGGGGTGCGGGAGTTGTTTTTTGAGTAGCTTTAGGTAACATAAGAACATAAGAAAGGAGGAACACTGCAGCAGGCCTGTTGGCCCATACTAGGCAGGTCCTTTACAATTCATCGCACTAACAAACATTTGATCAACCCAATTTTCAATGCCACCCTAGAAACAAGCTCCGATGTGCAAGTCCCACTCAAATCCAACCCCTCCCACTCTTGTACTTATCCAACCTAAATTTGAAACTACCCAAAGTCCTAGCCTCAATAACCTATTTCCAAACCAATACTTTCCTATGTCCTTTCTAAATCTAAACTTATCTAATTTAAATCCATTACTGCGGGTTCTCTCTTGGAGAGATATCCTCAAGACCTTGTTAATATCCCCTTTATTAATACCTATCTTCCACTTATACACTTCGATCAGGTCTCCCCTCATTCTTCGTCTAACAAGTGAATGTAACTTAAGAGTCTTCAATCTTTCTTCATAAGGAAGATTTCTAATGCTATGTATTAATTTAGTCATCCTACGCTGAATGTTTTCTAACGAATTTATGTCCATTCTGTAATATGGAGACCAGAATTGAGCTGCATAATCTAGGTGAGGCCTTACTAATGATGTATAAAGCTGCAGTATGACCTCTGGACTTCTGTTGCTTACACTTCTTGATATAAATCCCAGTAATCTATTTGCCTTATTACGTACGCTTAGGCATTGCTGTCTTGGTTTAAGGTTGCTGCTTACCATAACCCCCAAGTCCTCTTCGCAATCTGTATGGCTAAGTTCTATATTATTTAACTTATAAGTGCTAGGGTTATGGACACTCCCGAGCTTCAGAACCTTGCATTTATCTACATTGAACTGCATCTGCCACTTTTCTGACCAAGAGTAGAGTTTGTCTAAATCCTCCTGAAGTTCCCTAACATCTACGTTTGAATCAAATATCCTACCTATCTTCGTGTCATCGGCGAATTTGCTCATATCACTAGTAATTCCTTCATCAAGATCATTGATGTAAAGTAAAAGGACACAAGTGCAACTAATGTCACATTAGTTGCAATTGTGTCCTTTTACTTTACATATTGTCGGTAATTCTACCAACTTTATTACAAGATCATTGATATATATTATAAACAACAACGGACCCAAGACTGATCCCTGTGGAACGCCACTTGTTACTGATCCCCACTCGGATTTAACCCCATTTATGGACACTCTCTGCTTCCTGTCTGTGAGCCATGACTCGATCCACGAGAGCACTCTTCCCCCAATGCCATGAGCTGCTACTTTCTTCAACAGTCTTTGGTGCGGAACTCTATCAAATGCCTTACTAAAATCTAAGTAAATAATATCAAATTCTTTATCGTGGTCAACAGCCTCAAAAGCTTTACTGAAGAAAGTTAATAAATTAGTTAGACAAGACCGGCCTCTTGTGAATCCATGCTGAGTATCATTAATCAAGCTATGCTTATCGAGATGGCTTCTTATAATTTGAGCTATAATTGACTCTAGTAATTTGCCTACAATTGAGGTCAGGCTTATTGGGCGGTAATTTGACGGTAACGACTTGTCCCCTGTTTTAAAAATAGGAATTACATTAGCCATCTTCCACATGGAAATAAATGGTATAAAATACCGACACAATGGCAATATAAACACAAATGCAGTATAATGTGATCCTTTATTGACTACGTTTCGCCCACACAGTGGGCTTTTTCAAGTCACAAACAGAACTACCTGGGGTGGAAGGAAAGCGAGTATTTATAGTCCGGCTGAGGTCAGGTGAAGAATGCTGCATCTGATGATGTACCGAGTTGGGTTGTAGAGTCTAAAAACTTGGGTAGCTTGGAAAGGAGACTGGACAAGTTTGTGAGCAGACCTTCTACAGTGTTCTTATGTGGGATAGCGATGAAGAAGTTTCTTGGCAAGTGGTTCAGCTATGTTATAGAAGCCACTATTCTGGTTGAAGTTGTCGGATATAGAAATAAGTGATGATTCCAGGATTCTTCGGTATTGGGTGTTGTCTTCTGTGGCGATAAGTCTTGAGTTTCTGTAGTTTATCAAGTGGTTGTGTGAATTACGGTGTTGTACGCAGGCATTCCTTGTGTCGTCAGACCTGCTTGCGTATTGGTGTTCTGAAATACGTGTTTGGAGGTCCCTTGATGTTTCGCCCACGTATAACTTGTTGCAGTCATTACAAGGGATTATGTAAACCCCTGCAGAGGATGGAGGCTTGTCCTGCCTACTACTGGTGATGTCCTTGATGGTCGTGGTTGTGGAGGTAGATACTTGGAATGATGTTTTGGCAAAGATGTTGGAAACATGTTTGGCAATGGAGTTGGTGGGAAGGACTATGTATCTCTTCTCGGCAGTGTCTTCTCTGGGTGTGTTGAAGATGTTTAGTGCTCGCCGTCTGCAGTCTCTGATGAAGTGACGAGGATAGTGGAGTTTGGAAAATACCTGTTCAATTATAGTGCATTCTTCCTCAAGGAACTCGTTGCTGCAGATTCTGAGTGCACGCAGGAAGAAGCCTATAATTACACCACGTTTGGTTTTGGTGTCGTGGTGAGAGTAGAAGTGGAGAAGATCGTTTTGGTTGGTGGGTTTTCGATAGACTTTAAAACGAAGTTCGTGGTCAGCTTTGCAGAGTAGAACATCAAGGAAAGGAAGAGTGTTGTCGACCTCTTCTTCAAGTGTGAACTGGATTGAAGGCTCGACCTGGTTGAGCTTGTCTTGGAGAGCTTGAACGTTGAAGCGTTTAGGAGTTATGAGGAGAATGTCGTCAACATAACGGAGCCAGGTGACAGACGAAGGAATAATGGTGGAGAAACGTTCGGCTTCTAGATGTTCCATGTATAGGTTCGCTAGGACTGCACTGAGTGGCGAACCCATGGGTAGTCCAAAAGTCTGCTGAAAGAGGTGATTTTCAAAAGAGAAACACGTAAAGCCAACACATAGTTCAACCAGGTCGATGAAGTCGCTGGCTGGAATGGGAAGATCAAGTGAATCGTCAATTTTCTTGCGCAAGAGATCGATGGCTTGTTTAGTAGGTACTTTAGTGAATAGGGAAGTCACGTCAAGGCTGGAAAGTTTCTTGTTCCTGATGTTGATGTTGCGAATGCGATTGAGAAGATCACCTGAGTGTTTGAGATGTGCTGGACTGATAGTGCCCAAGAGTTTCGAGAGGTGTTTGGCGAGAATTCCTGAGAGCTTGTGGGGAGCACTGCCTATTCCCGAGGATATGGGCCTCAGTGGGATACCAGGCTTGTGAGTCTTTGGCAGGCCGTACATTCTGGCAGGTCTGGGGTTGCTGGGCATGGTGTGCAGAAGTTTCTTCCCTTGTTCTGAGCTCCTCAGAATGCGGCGAGTCCTTTGAAGAAAATTTTTAGTAAGGTTGTCCACTTGGTTAGTTGTGAGAGGTTTGTAGGTATCTGGGTCATTAAGTAGATTGAGCATTTTGTTCCTGTAATCGTCAGACCTGCCAGAATGTACGGCCTGCCAAAGACTCACAAGCCTGGTATCCCACTGAGGCCCATATCCTCGGGAATAGGCAGTGCTCCCCACAAGCTCTCAGGAATTCTCGCCAAACACCTCTCGAAACTCTTGGGCACTATCAGTCCAGCACATCTCAAACACTCAGGTGATCTTCTCAATCGCATTCGCAACATCAACATCAGGAACAAGAAACTTTCCAGCCTTGACGTGACTTCCCTATTCACTAAAGTACCTACTAAACAAGCCATCGATCTCTTGCGCAAGAAAATTGACGATTCACTTGATCTTCCCATTCCAGCCAGCGACTTCATCGACCTGGTTGAACTATGTGTTGGCTTTACGTGTTTCTCTTTTGAAAATCACCTCTTTCAGCAGACTTTTGGACTACCCATGGGTTCGCCACTCAGTGCAGTCCTAGCGAACCTATACATGGAACATCTAGAAGCCGAACGTTTCTCCACCATTATTCCTTCGTCTGTCACCTGGCTCCGTTATGTTGACGACATTCTCCTCATAACTCCTAAACGCTTCAACGTTCAAGCTCTCCAAGACAAGCTCAACCAGGTCGAGCCTTCAATCCAGTTCACACTTGAAGAAGAGGTCGACAACACTCTTCCTTTCCTTGATGTTCTACTCTGCAAAGCTGACCACGAACTTCGTTTTAAAGTCTATCGAAAACCCACCAACCAAAACGATCTTCTCCACTTCTACTCTCACCACGACACCAAAACCAAACGTGGTGTAATTATAGGCTTCTTCCTGCGTGCACTCAGAATCTGCAGCAACGAGTTCCTTGAGGAAGAATGCACTATAATTGAACAGGTATTTTCCAAACTCCACTATCCTCGTCACTTCATCAGAGACTGCAGACGGCGAGCACTAAACATCTTCAACACACCCAGAGAAGACACTGCCGAGAAGAGATACATAGTCCTTCCCACCAACTCCATTGCCAAACATGTTTCCAACATCTTTGCCAAAACATCATTCCAAGTATCTACCTCCACAACCACGACCATCAAGGACATCACCAGTAGTAGGCAGGACAAGCCTCCATCCTCTGCAGGGGTTTACATAATCCCTTGTAATGACTGCAACAAGTTATACGTGGGCGAAACATCAAGGGACCTCCAAACACGTATTTCAGAACACCAATACGCAAGCAGGTCTGACGACACAAGGAATGCCTGCGTACAACACCGTAATTCACACAACCACTTGATAAACTACAGAAACTCAAGACTTATCGCCACAGAAGACAACACCCAATACCGAAGAATCCTGGAATCATCACTTATTTCTATATCCGACAACTTCAACCAGAATAGTGGCTTCTATAACATAGCTGAACCACTTGCCAAGAAACTTCTTCATCGCTATCCCACATAAGAACACTGTAGAAGGTCTGCTCACAAACTTGTCCAGTCTCCTTTCCAAGCTACCCAAGTTTTTAGACTCTACAACCCAACTCGGTACATCATCAGATGCAGCATTCTTCACCTGACCTCAGCCGGACTATAAATACTCGCTTTCCTTCCACCCCAGGTAGTTCTGTTTGTGACTTGAAAAAGCCCACTGTGTGGGCGAAACGTAGTCAATAAAGGATCACATTATACTGCATTTGTGTTTATATTGCCATCTTCCACATATCAGACACTACACCTGTTTGAAGAGATAAATTAAAAATATTAGTTAATGGTTCACAGACTTCCATTTTGCATTCCTTTAGAACCCTTGAAAAAACCTCATCAGGACCCGGTGACTTATTTTGCTTCAGTCGGTCTATCTGCTTCACAACCATTTCACTAGTGATTGTGCTGTTACATAATTTATTTTCTTCTAGCCCACTATAAAAATTAATTGCTGGAATATTGTTAGTGTCTTCCTGTGTAAAAGCTGAGAGAAAATAATTATTTAAAATCGAGCACATTTCATTCTCTTTGTCAGTAAGATGCCCATAGTTATTTTTAAGGGGACCTATCTTATGAATATTTAATTGGTATAAAATATCGACAGATTGTTAGGTAAGACACATATGCAACAGTTAGGTATCTTTATTTCGAAGAAGCCTACTGTGTAGGCGAAACGTTTCGAAATAAAGATACCTAACTGTTGCATATGTGTCTTACAGGACCTATCTTATCTCTAACTTTTGTTCTATAGACCTGGAAAAAACTCTTTGGGTTAGTTTTAGAATCCCTAGCAACTTTAATTTCATAGTCCCTTTTAGCTTTTCTTATCCCCTTTTTAATGTCCCTCTTAATGTCAATATACTGATTCATAAGATGACCCTCACCTCTTTTGATACGCCTATAAATTCCTTTCTTATGCTCTAGTAGATATTTGAGCCTATTATTCATCCATTTTTGGTCATTTCTATTTGATCTAATTTCTTTATATGGGATAAACGTTCTTTGAGCAGCATGTATAGTGATAAATTAGACACATTTGCAACTCTTGGGTATCTTTATTGAGGAAACGTTTCGCCACACAGTGGCTTCATCAGTCCATACAAAGGAGAATCTTGAAGAACAGGAGGAGAATGAGGTAATCAGTCCCTCAACCTTGAGTCGATGTGGTCAGTCCATCAATCTTGAATAGAATACGGCATACGTGCTGAGAAGGAGCTTATAAACCGTTGGCAGGAGAGGTGAAGCAGTCATAGGTCGTGTAACATTTGTTCAATGTTGAAGTAGGTCGTGCCCAAGAATTAGGCAAGCGAAGAATTCCCAAGTATTAAGATCCCAAGAAGTTGCAGTGTCTGACAGGTTTGTAGATGAATGGTTCAGAGTACCGACACGTTGATAAATTAGACACATTTGCAACTCTTGGGTATCTTTATTGAGGAAACGTTTCGCCACACAGTGGCTTCATCAGTCCATACAAAGGAGAATCTTGAAGAACAGAAGGATAATGAGGTAATCAGTCCCTCAACCTTGAGTCGATGTGGTCAGTCCATCAATCTTGAATAGAATACGGCATACGTGCTGAGAAGGAGCTTATAAACCGTTGGCAGGAGAGGTGAAGCAGTCATAGGTCGTGTAACATTTGTTCAATGTTGAAGTAGGTCGTGCCCAAGAATTAGGCAAGCGAAGAATTCCCAAGTATTAAGATCCCAAGAAGTTGCAGTGTCTGACAGGTTTGTAGATGAATGGTTCAGAGAACCGACATGTTGATAAATTAGACACATTTGCAACTCTTGGGTATCTTTATTGAGGAAACGTTTCGCCACACAGTGGCTTCATCAGTCCATACAAAGGAGAATCTTGAAGAACAGGAGGAGAATGAGGTAATCAGTCCCTCAACCTTGAGTCGATGTGGTCAGTCCATCAATCTTGAATAGAATACGGCATACGTGCTGAGAAGGAGCTTATAAACCGTTGGGAGGAGAGGTGAAGCAGTCATAGGTCGTGTAACATTTGTTCAGTGTTGAAGTAGGTCGTGCCCAAGAATTAGGCAAGCGAAGAATTCCCAAGTATTAAGATCCCAAGAAGTTGCAGTGTCTGACAGGTTTGTAGATGAATGGTTCAGAGAACCGACATGTTGATAAATTAGACACATTTGCAACTCTTGGGTATCTTTATTGAGGAAACGTTTCGCCACACAGTGGCTTCATCAGTCCATACAAAGGAGAATCTTGAAGAACAGGAGGAGAATGAGGTAATCAGTCCCTCAACCTTGAGTCGATGTGGTCAGTCCATCAATCTTGAATAGAATACGGCATACGTGCTGAGAAGGAGCTTATAAACCGTTGGGAGGAGAGGTGAAGCAGTCATAGGTCGTGTAACATTTGTTCAATGTTGAAGTAGGTCGTGCCCAAGAATTAGGCAAGCGGTTTATAAGCTCCTTCTCAGCACGTATGCCGTATTCTATTCAAGATTGATGGACTGACCACATCGACTCAAGGTTGAGGGACTGATTACCTCATTCTCCTCCTGTTCTTCAAGATTCTCCTTTGTATGGACTGATGAAGCCACTGTGTGGCGAAACGTTTCCTCAATAAAGATACCCAAGAGTTGCAAATGTGTCTAATTTATCAACATGTCGGTTCTCTGAACCATTCATCTACAAACCTGTCAGACACTGCAACTTCTTGGGATCTTAATACTTGGGAATTCTTCGCTTGCCTAATTCTTGGGCACGACCTACTTCAACATTGAACAAATGTTACACGACCTATGACTGCTTCACCTCTCCTGCCAACGGTTTATAAGCTCCTTCTCAGCACGTATGCCGTATTCTATTCAAGATTGATGGACTGACCACATCGACTCAAGGTTGAGGGACTGATTACCTCATTCTCCTCCTGTTCTTCAAGATTCTCCTTTGTATGGACTGATGAAGCCACTGTGTGGCGAAACGTTTCCTCAATAAAGATACCCAAGAGTTGCAAATGTGTCTAATTTATCAACATGTCGGTTCTCTGAACCATTCATCTACAAACCTGTCAGACACTGCAACTTCTTGGGATCTTAATACTTGGGAATTCTTCGCTTGCCTAATTCTTGGGCACGACCTACTTCAACATTGAAAAAATGTTACACGACCTATGACTGCTTCACCTCTCCTGCCAACGGTTTATAAGCTCCTTCTCAGCACGTATGCCGTATTCTATTCAAGATTGATGGACTGACCACATCGACTCAAGGTTGAGGGACTGATTACCTCATTCTCCTCCTGTTCTTCAAGATTCTCCTTTGTATGGACTGATGAAGCCACTGTGTGGCGAAACGTTTCCTCAATAAAGATACCCAAGAGTTGCAAATGTGTCTAATTTATCAACATGTCGGTTCTCTGAACCATTCATCTACAAGCATGTATAGTGTTCAGAAAACTGTCATATCGGTAGCTCTCTTCGTTACCCCAGTCAACAGATGATAAGTGTTCTCTAAGCTCATCGTAATCTGCTAAGCGAAAATCTGGGACTGTTACTGAGTTATCGCTACTATCGTACTTCCATTCAATGCTAAATGTAATTGATTTTTGGTCGCTAGCACCCAGTTCCTCTGAAATTTCTAAATTATTAACAAGGGATTCATTGTTTGCCAGAACTAAGTCAAGCAGGTTATTTCCCCTTGTAGGTTCTGTCACAAACTGCTTCAAAAATCAATCCTGAACTACTTCTAAGAAGTCGTATGATTCTAAATTCCCAGTCAAGAAATTCCAATCAATATGACTAAAGTTAAAGTCTCCTAGAATTACTACATTATCGTGCTTTGTGGCCTTAACAATTTCCTCCCATAGTAGTCTCCCTTGGTCCCTATCTAAGTTTGGGGGACGGTATATCACTCCTAAAATCAGTTTTTCATGCCCCTCTGAAAATTCTATCCAGACTCTGTATGTGTTACTTCAGACTTAATACCAGTTTTTATGCAACAGTTCAAGCGATCTCGGACATACAATGCCACCCCACCCCCCTCCCGATACTTATACCTACTTGGAACAATTTAAAACCCTGAATGCGACATTCCGCAGGCATGTCCCGACTTTTTGAATTAAACCACGTCTCAGTTAAGGCAAATACATCAATGTTACCTGCACTAGCAACTAATCTCAACTCGTCCATCTTATTCCTAGCACTACGGCTGTTAGCATAATAAACATTGAAAGACTCTCCTTTCTCTTTACCCTTCTTGCTCATTTCTGTTTCGCCTAGACAGTAGGCTTCTTCAGTCGAATACAGAAAGTAGGCAGGAACAGATGTGAAGACGATGTAATCAGTCCATCACCCTTGAAGTCGTAGAATTTGAGGTTGTCAGTCCCTCAGCCTGGAGAAGTTCAGTTCCATAGTCAGGAACTATCTGAAGATCAAGCGACAGTGCGGAGACTTAAATACTGTCGGAAGGAGAGGTGCAGAGTAGTAGTAGTAGTGAGAATGTAGCCACTGAGAGGTCATGCCCCCCTCAGATCCAACAATTCTCACTTGAAAAGTTTGTCCAAGGTGTTTTCTGTACCAAGATGCCATGTGTTGCAGTGTCTGACAAGATGAACATCAAAATGGTATACAATACCGACAGGTTGGTAGGTAAGACACATAGGCAACAGTTAGGCAACTTTATTCCGAAACGTTTCGCCAACACAGTAGGCTTCTTCAGTCGAATACAGAAAGTAGGCAGGAACAGTAGAGATGTGAAGACGATGTAATCAGTCCATCACCCTTGAAGTCGTAGAATTTGAGGTTGTCAGTCCCTCAGCCTGGAGAAGTTCAGTTCCATAGTCAGGAACTATCTGAAGATCAAGCGACAGTGCGGAGACTTAAATACTGTCGGAAGGAGAGGTGCAGAGTAGTAGTAGTAGTGAGAATGTAGCCACTGAGAGGTCATGTCCCTCTCAGATCCAACAAATTCTACGACTTCAAGGGTGATGGACTGATTACATCGTCTTCACATCTCTACTGTTCCTGCCTACTTTCTGTATTCGACTGAAGAAGCCTACTGTGTAGGCGAAACGTTTCGGAATAAAGTTGCCTAACTGTTGCCTGTTGTTAGGTAAGACATGCAACAGTCAGGTATCTTTATTTCGAAACGTTTCGCCTACACAGTAGGCTTCTTCAGTCGAGTACAGAAAAGTTGATAGAAGCAGAAGAGACTTGAAGACGATGTAATCAGTCCATCACCCTTAAAGTTTTGAGGTGGTCAGTCCCTCAGTCTGGAGAAGAGCATTGTTCCGTAGTCTGAAACAATATGGAGTTGAAGTGACAGGATGGAGCCTTATATAGCGCCAGGAGGTGAGACGTAGGTCACTTTGGGAGGTCAGGTCCCTCTCAAATCCAGCCGTTCTCACTAGTAGAGGTTGTCGAAGTTGATTTTAGGTCTGTACCAAGATACCCTTGTGTTGCAGTGTCTGACAGATTGAACATTAAAATGGTATAAAATACCGACAGGTTGTTAGGTAAGACACATATGCAACAGTTAGGTATCTTTATTTCGAAACGTTTCGCCTACACAGTAGGCTTCTTCAGTCGAATACAGAAAAGTTGATAGAAGCAGAAGAGACTTGAAGACGATTTAATCAGTCCATCACCCTTAAAGTTTTGAGGTGGTCAGTCCCTCAGTCTGGAGAAGAGCATTGTTCCGTAGTCTGAAACAATATGGAGTTGAAGTACGAACGAACGAAAGTTCAGGTAAGATCCCAAATGGGATGAGCGGGGAAGACGGGACAGATGAAGAATAGTGCTGGAGAGGAGTGTTCTTAGTCGTAGAAATAGAGCCAGGGCTTAACCCAGCAGCGAAGGCGATCGTGGGACAGATATTGAGAAGAGAAATTCAGGCTCTTCTGTTGGGACTCCAGTGGGGTGAGCGGGGAGGAAGGGACATGCGACGTTTAGCGCTAAAGAGGAGTGTAGAACTGGGCCATGTCTTAACCCAAAAGCTAAGGCGAACGTGGGTCAGAGAATGGTACCTGTCATAGAAGGTACCTGTCAGCGAATCCAAGGTTATTTGTAAATAGGGTTTGGAGCAGGATCATGCAAGGAGTAGAAAAGGTTGTGTTGGTTTGTGGGTCTGCGAATGTCTTCATCAAGGAGAGTGGTCCAGTAGTCATATCGTGTCTCAAGTTTGTCTGTCTGTCTGTCACTGAGCGTCTTCCAGTACAGATTCAGCGCAGGGATGTCTAATTGCACATGGAGACACTCGCTTGTGGCGAAGTCTTCCCACCTGACATCAAGCACCCAGCGCAGCGCCTTGTTCTGGACACGCTGAGGTTTAAGTAAGTTTGTTTTTGCTGCAAGAGAAAGGGCTAGAGGAGAGTAAGTTATCAGAGGACGAATTAGGGATTTGTAGAGGTGTAGTTTGGTGCGTTGAGAGGCATGTTTCAGCTTGTAGAGGCCCGCAAGGGCCTTACTAGCTATTGCATGCCTTGAGTGAATGTGTCCGTGTAAACGAAGAAGATAGTCAAGACAGTGACAGATTGTGTGATGGGGATGTAAGTGCGGGTGTCAGCTGTTCTGAGCTCGACAGGTAATGGAGGATCACGTTTCCTGTAGTTAAAATACGTAATGCTGGATTTAGCTGCATTGGTTTTGATCCTCCATTTTTGTTCCCAGATGGCTATCCTGTCGACCTCATTTTGTGTTTTGTGTGTGAGTGTATCTATATTGGCATGAGTGATAAGTTGTGTAATGTCGTCTGCATAGGCTAGTGTGATGGAGTTGTGGTATACAGGTGTTGGAATGTCGTTAGTGTATAAAATGTTGAGGGTAGGGGAGAGGACAGATCCCTGGGGTACTCCGGCTTTTAGTGTGAAGTAGTCAGAGTAACAGCCTTGGAATTTGATTCTCATGGTACGGCCGTCTAGGAAGTTGCAGAGGAGTTTACGAGTAGTGAGAGGCAGGTTGAAGTTAGTGCAGAGTTTGTACTTGAGCCCTTCGTGCCAGACAGTGTCAAAGGCTTTTTCAACGTCTTTTGCAACCAGGGCTGTCCTGTTTCTTTGTTTTGTGTTTATGTGGATGTAGTTGAGAATTATGTTAATGGCATCCTGTGTGGATCTGTGTGTTCTGAAGCCAAACTGGCCATCAGAAAGTAGAGAATTGTGTTCCAGGTATCTGCGAAGGCGATGATTGATGAGTTTTTCAAAGAGTTTTCCTAAAGTTTCGAGGAGGCTGATAGGGCGATAGTTTCTAGGGTCAGAGTGGTCTTTATTGGGTTTAGGAAGGAGGATAGCAGTAGCAGCTTTGAAGAGGGAAGGGAAGTATCCAGAGGCAAGGGAGGCATTGAGGAGGTTTGTGTAGGCAGTAATGATAGAGTCAGGAAGGTGTTTCAGGATAATATGGTTTAGGCCAGAAGCACCAGGAGCCTTGGGAGGAAGGTGTCTGAGGAGAGTTTTAATGTCTGTGTTGGTGAAAGGAGTGTCGAGTTCTTGGGAGGGGGTAAGAGAATCTAGATGTATGTGGCTGTCTGGTGTTGTTTCTTGTGTGTGTGCAGTTTTCCAGTGTTCTATGTTCTGAATGTGTTGAATAACGTTAGGGTGAGGTGGGTGAGGGTGGAAGATGTTCTCCCAGATGTGTTTGAAGATATTGGTAGCAGCCTGCGGGTCTGAGATGTGTGTGTTGTTGTGGGTGATGTGTTTGAATTTATTGGTGGGAGTTGTGCCTCTGATTTTTTATAAAGTTCCAGAAGGCTTTAGTGTTTTTAATACGCTGTTTGTCTGCTTGTTGTATGAGTTGTGACCAGTGATTGTTGTGGTCTTGGTCTAGGCTGTGTAAAATATCGTTTCTAAGGTAAGTGAGATCTAATCGGACTTGATTAAATCTATGTGTGTTGTAGAGGAAACGGTTGTGGTAGAAGATAATTAGTCTTCTTGTTCTGAGTGACGGTTTGAAGGAATAACGAGTTGTGTGAGTTTTCTTTGGTATTGCGATGTTGGCTGCTTGTGTAATGGTGTCCTGGATGAGATCAAGTTGAGTATCGATGTCAGAGATAGGTTTGTTGCTGTAGTCATAGGCGAGGTTAATATTGTCTATGTGTTGTTTGAAAGCATCCCAGTCAGCGTTCTTGTAGGAGAAGGAAGGTGTGGTTGGAATGAGGATAGGGTTGGAGGAGATGTGTAAGATGACTGGGATGTGATCAGAGCCTGTAATAGGGCCAGGTGAGATGTAGTGTTGAAATAGAGAGCTGGCTCGGTTTGCCAGAATGATATTTGGTTTGCCTTGGCCCGTGTGGTTGTAGATCACGAATAAAATTGTGTCTGTTGCGAAGAGAGTAAGCTTTTAGAAGGAGGTCCAGGTATTCTCTGTGTGAAGGATCCATTTCTACTGCATCCAAGAAATGGTCTTACCAAGATCTACTCCTCCTCAAATTGCCAACATCAAACCTCCTTTCTCCGCTACAGCTCGGACCTACCTTGAAGAGTGTGCAGATGACTTAAACAATGCTACAAAGGAAGCTTTTCTCCAAGCCAGAACACTAGGCACAGCACTTCGGGGCAACATGAACAGACGCACCGCCGAAATCATTCGCAGCAGAGTTACCACAACGAATGTTCAACAGAAGATCAGACTTGCTAGAAAACTACAAACTCTCTGCAATAATAGTCATTGGAAAAGTTTAGGAAGACCTGACATTATTCAAAATGTTTCATCTCGTCCACTATCAACCACAGAAACCGAAGCCCTCAACTTAGACCTCAAATTCGCAACAGGAATTACAAAACCAAAACAAGACCTCAATTTCATCGCCAAAAACTACAGACACAATGACTCCGACTTCCAAAAAGGTTTTCTTCAAGGCATCATCTCAGCAGCCATCTCTACATGCAGCTCCCCAGTCATACCTCGACGTTACATCATTGCACTTAAAGGTTTAGCAGAAGACACGACCATCAGGGTCACCACCACTGATAAAGGAGGTGGTGTTGTTATCATGAACACTGACGACTACAGGAACAAAATGCTCAATCTACTTAATGACCCAGATACCTACAAACCTCTCACAACTAACCAAGTGGACAACCTTACTAAAACTTTTCTTCAAAGGACTCGCCGCATTCTGAGGAACTCAGAACAAGGGAAGAAACTTCTGCACACCATACCCAACAACCCCAGACCTGCCAGAATGTACGGCCTACCAAAAACTCACAAGCTTGGTATCCCATTGAGGCCCATATCTTCGGGAATAGGCAGTGCTCCCCACCAACTCTCAGGAATTCTCGCAAAACACCTCTCCAAACTCTTGGGCACTATCAGTCCAGCACATCTCAAACACTCGGGTGATCTTTTCAATCGCATTCGCAACATCAACATCAGGAACAAGAAACTTTCCAGCCTTGACGTAACTTCCCTATTCACCAAAGTACCTACTACACAAGCCATCGATCTCCTGCGCAGAAAAATTGACGATTCACTTGATCTTCCTATTCCAGCCAGCGATTTCATCGACCTCGTTGAACTATGTGTCGGCTTTACATGTTTCTCTTTCGAAAATCACCTCTTTCAACAGACTTTTGGTCTACCCATGGGCTCGCCACTCAGTGCCGTCCTGGCGAACATATACATGGAACATCTGGAAGCCGAGCGTTTCTCCACCATTATTCCTTCGACTGTCACCTGGCTCCGTTATGTTGACGACATTCTCCTCATAACTCCCAGGCGCTTCAACGTTCAAGCTCACCAAGACAAGCTCAACCAGGTCGAGCCCTCAATCCAGTTCACACTTGAAGAAGAAGTCGACAACACTCTTCCTTTCTTTGATGTTCTCCTCTGCAAAACTGACCATGAACTTCGTTTTAAAGTCTATCGAAAACCAACCAACCAAAACGATCTTCTCCACTTCTACTCTCACCACGACACCAAAACTAAACGTGGTGTAATTATAGGCTTCTTCCTGCGTGCACTCAGAATCTGCAGCAATGAGTTCCTTGAGGAAGAATGCACTATAATTGAACAAGTATTTTCTAAACTCCACTATCCTCGTCACTTCATCAGAGACTGCAGACGGCGGGCATTAAACTTCTTCAACACACCCAGAGATGACACTGCCGAGAAGAGATATATAGTCCTCCCCACCAACTCCATTGCCAAACATGTTTCCAACATCTTTTCCAATACATCATTCCAAGTAACTACCTCCACAACCACGACCATCAAGGACATCACCAGTAGTAGACAGGACAAGCTTCCATCCTCTGTAGGGGTATACATAATCCCTTGTAATGACTGCAACAAATTATGTGGGCGAAACATCAAGAGACCTCCAAACACGTATTTCAGAACACCAATATGCAAGCAGGACTGACGATACAAGGAATGCCTGTGTACAACACCGCAATTCACACAACCATTTAATTAACTATAGAAACTCAAGACTTATCGCCACAGAAGACAACACTCAATACCGAAGAATCCTGGAATCATCGTTTATCTCTATAACCAACAATTTCAACGAGAACAACGGCTTCTATAACATAGCTGAACCACTCGCCAAGAAACTTATTCATTGCTATCCCACATAAGAACATAGAACACTGCAGAAGGTCTACTCACAACTTGTCCAATACCCCTGCCAAGCTACCCAAGACTCTATAACCCCACCCGGTAGATCATCAGATGCGGCATTCTCCACCTGACCTCAACATTCTGAACATGACTATAAATACTCCCGTACCTTCCACCCCAGGTAGATCTGTGTGTGACTTGAAAAAGCCCACTGTGTGGGTGAAACGTTGTCAATAAAGGATCACATTAAACTGCATATGTGTTTATGTTTCCATTGTGTCGGTATTTTATACCATTTATTTTCATGAGCTGCCACTTTTCTTAAGTCTCTTGTGAGGTACTCTATCGAAGGCTTTACTAAAATCCAAATAAACAATATCATATTCCTTATCACTGTCAACTGCCTCAAATGTTCTATTGAAGAACGTCAGTAAGTTTGTCAGGCAGGAACGACCTCTCGTGAATCCATGCTGAGATTCATTTATCAAGTTATACTCTTCAAGGTGACTTCTGATAATGTCAGCTATAATTGATTCTAATAACTTGCCCACTATAGATGTCAGGCTTATTGGGCGGTAATTTGAAGGAGTGGATTTATCCCCTGATTTGAATTTAGGAACTACATTAGCCATCTTCCACAACTCTGGCACAACACCAGTAAAGATGGACGCATTAAACACACTCGATAATGGCTGACTAAGCTCCATCTTGCATTCCTTAAGTACCCTGGAAAACAGCTCATCGGGTCCCGGGGACTTATTTTGCTTCAGTTTGTCTATCTGTTTAATAACCATGTCCCTCGTGACAGTAATATTAGTTAATTTAGATTCATCAGGAACTAAATAATTGTTAATTACTGGAATCTCATTTACATCTTCTTGTGTAAAAACTGACAAAAAATAGTCATTAAATAAGGAACACATTTCCAGTTCATTATCCGTCAGCTGTCCATTCCCAATTTACAGAGGTCCTACTCTTTCCTTCACCTTCGTCCTATACACTTGAAAGAACCCCTTTGGATTAGTCTTTGATTCATTAGCAACTCTAATTTCATAGTCACGTTTAGCCTTTCTAAATCCCCTTTTTTTTACTTATCTTTTAAGCTGAGCATATTGGTCAGTAAGGTTAACCTCTCCTCTTCTGATGCGCCTATAAATTCCCCTTTTCTCCCCTAATAGATGCTTTAGCCTCCTGTTAACCCATTTGGGATCGTTATTATTAGACCTAATTTCTCTCTAGGGCACGGTGTACATTATTAAGAAAACAATCATAAAAGCAGATCCCTTCATAATCATAAGTATGATCATCGTCTATAAAATCATTAGTTAGATAACCCCAATCAAGATTAGACAGGTGTTCCCTAAGTCCATTATAATCAGCAGAACGAAAATCAGGGATTTTTACTGTATTATCATTATTCTTGCATTCCCAGTTAATGCTAAAAGTGATGGATTTGTGATCACTTGCGCCAAGCTCTTCAGTGATCTCCAGATTATTTACGAGTGTTTCCTTATTTGACAAGACTAGGTCTAGCAAATTATTACCCCTGTTAGGCTCTGTTATGCACTGCTTCAGAAAACAGTCCTGAACTGTTTCCATAAAGTCACTGGACTCTAGATTACCTGTCAAAGAATTCCAGTCAATTTTACTAAAATTAAAGTCCCCTACTATGACTATGTTATTGTGTCTAGAAGCCCTAACAATTTCGTCCCAAAGAAGTCTCTCTATCGTGATCCAAGCCAGGAGGTCGGTATATTACACCTAGAATTAGTTTTTCTTGACCCTCTACAAACTCTACCCAAACAGATTCTGTTACTGTTCCATCTATTTTTATACCTGTTTTTATGCAACAATTAATATTTTCTCGAACATATAATGCAACTCCTCCCCCCTTCCCATTACATCTATCCACATTGAACAACTTAAATCCCTGAATATTACACTCAGCAGTGTAATATACCACGTTTCAGTTAATGCAATGATATCAAAGTTCCCAGCACATGCTACCAAACGTAGTTCATTAATTTTATTTCTTGCACTTCGACTGTTAGCATAAAATACCATCATATGTTTTTTCTTCTGCACATTTTTCCTATTGATCTTTGCTTTTACACAATTTCTGAAGTAATCATTACCCAGAGTTACTCCATGACAGTTACTATTAAGATTCTTAATATCAGAGCATAAGTCAATATATCCATACTCATTATTTATCATTTCTAAACCCATACCTCTAACTAATCCTAGTTTAAAGTCCTAACAACCCCCTCGACTGAGCTAGCAAGAAAACCCACACCTGCCCTGGATAAGTGAACCCCATCCCTGGCATACATGTCATTTCGGCCATAGAAGTTGTCCCAGTTGTCAATGAATGGTACTGCATTATCCTTACAGTGTTTATCCAGCCAACAATTAATACCAATTGCTCTGGACAACCATTCATTACCAACACCTCTTCTTGGCAAAATGCCACATATAACAGGGCGCCCCCCTTCTTCCTAATTATGTCTATAGCCGTCCTGAACTTTCTAACTAAATCCTCACTTCTACGCTTGCCTACATCATTGCCTCCAGCACTGAGGCAAATAATAGGATTGATCCCATTACCGTTCATGATGTTGTCAAGCCGGCTAACAATGTCCTCCATCCCAGCCCCAGGGAAGCAAACCCTCTGTCTCCTACTCCTGTCCTTCAAGCAGAATGCCCTATCCATGTATCTAACCTGGCTATCCCCAACAACAATATTCTTACCTTCCTTGTTGTCGTTCGTCGTGACGATCCCAGTAGTCGACTCACATTCGTCGGGTAGCACCGAGAATGCGTTGGAGGTTTCCACAAGAGTTTCCACAGCAGTCTCTTTCTTCTTCATCGTTTCTGGCTTTCCATTCGTCTTCTTGATCGTCAACTTCGTCCCCTGCTGTCCAGCCACTGACCACGACCCCTTATTGACCTGAGGACTCGAAACAGGAGGACTACTACGAATCCTCTTGTTTTCCTCGGTCAATCGCCGTATCTCCATCTTCGCTACCCTCAGTTCTTCCTTAAGCTGCTGGTAAAGTTGCTCGATGGAGGGTATCTTGGTTCAGTCCACGGGGAACACACAAGACACTTCTTCACAGAGTTAAGTACAGTTCACCACTGAGTTGAGTACAGGTCACCACTGAGTTGAGTACAGGTCACGAACTAGGTAGACTGTTCCACTCATCAACTACCCTATTTCCAAACCAATACTTTCCTATGTCCTTTCTAAATCTAAACTTGTCTAATTTAAATCCATTACTGCGGGTTCTCTCTTGGAGAGACATCCTCAAAACCTTATTAATATCCCCTTTATTAATACCTATCTTCCACTTATACACTTCGATCATGTCTCCCCTCATTCTTCGTCTAACAAGTGAATGTAATTTAAGAGTCTTCAATCTTTCTTCACAAGGAAGAGTTCTAATGCTATGTATTCATTCAGTCATTCTACGCTGAATGTTTTCTAACGAATTTATGTCCATTCTGTAATATGGAAACCAGAACTGAGCTGCATAATCTAGGTGAGGCCTTAGTGCATAATCTCTTACTTTACATAAAGTAGATCAAACGATAAAATAGTAAAGTTGCAGATAAGGTCACAAACACCAAACCATCACCCAACTTAAATTCTTGACATAGTTGTCGAGAAACTTGTTGAATGAAGGATACAAGATACACAACGCGAGACAGAGGAGGAAAAAAAGAGGGTATATCCGCCGAGAATGTTGTTAAGAGGCTGCACACTCTGCATTGCTGCACTGAAACAAAACCTCAGGACTGGAGTGTACAGGGGAGTGGTCCAGTAACAAAGAAATCCTCAGAATTCCTCACTCTCAGGAGCGCTAACAAAGCCCAGAATCTACTGTACACATCTTGTTGCACGCGCGCATGCGCACACACACACACACACACACACACACACTACATACGCTAGAAAATGTTTAAAAAAAAAACACAACCAAATCGCTGGTCACACTCAGCAGGTTACATTTGCAACACTCTGGAGACCTCTCTAGATTCGACAATGTTGTTATTAAAAACAAGAAACTAGCTAGCTTGGACATCCCCATATTATATATATATATATATATATATATATATATATATATATATATATATATATATAATGTATGTATATGAATATAAAGAACAGTGGACGAGAGGCTCGAACCGTGGACGCGAGGAGAGGACGGTAAAATTTTTTGCGTTAAAAAGCTTTGCGAAGAGGACTGCGCTCATTAACTGTAAAGTATAGGGAATTAACCTCAATAATTACATAGCTTTTCACGTGCTTTCATGAATACTTTCCTTAGGTATCAAGTGATTTTTTCTGAACTACTACCCACAACACCTGCGACAAAAGACTCACTTCCCCTGCATCATCCTGATAAGTTTAAACCAAATATTTTTGTTCTTGCCCTGTTGAATATACAAGAGTTGCTATCCGAAGAGCTGTTCTACTTCAGCAACTAATTTACTGGCTAAAAACTGTTATCCTACTAAAGCTCATTTCGAAACCTAGCTCCAAGATTTACTATCCTTCCTTTACCAGGATACTGCTCACGGCAGTCGACCGATACACAGGTACCTACCTACTTACTGCTAAGTGAACAAGGAGGGCCAGAAGTGCAAGGAAACATACCCAGTGTCTTCACCCGCCCTGGATCAAGCCCAGGTCCAGCGGTCGTGAGCTGACGGCACTCTCAGGGTGTTGTGGTGCACGTGTAGTGATGCACAGTATAGTGGTGCACAGTATAGTGGTGCACAGTATTGTGGTGCACATGTATTGCATCACTTCTCATATGCTAACTTTTTCTCTCTCCCTTATCATTCCACCATTATCATTCCTCCTGCACCAATTTTCCTGTAACCATATACTTCTGCTGAACACTTTAAAATTCCATTTTTAAATCTATCCCCTACCTCTTCAGCCTCATTGCCTATACTCTCACTAGCCCATCTTTCTTCTTATATATGTTTATATCTTACTCTAACCTTCACCTCTTTCTTATTTGCTGCTGTCATTCTCCTTGTTTCCAATCTACCTTTTACTGTAGCTGCAACTAAAAAATTATCTGATATCTGTGACCCCTCTATAAACGTGCACATCCTGAAGTCTTTCCATCAGTCTTTTATCTACCAATACATAGTCTAACTACTGTCATTATACTCTATATCATATCTTGTATACTTATCCTTTTTTCCTTAAAATATGCATTACCTATTACCAACCCTCCTTTTATACAAAGTTCAAAGTACCCCATTATTATTTGCACCTAGCGCCCCAAACTTACCTACCACACCCTCTACAACCGTTTCACCCACTGTAGCAGTCACGTCCTCCACCACAACTACTTGTTTCATATGTTCCCAATCACTCGCTTAACAACTCCCAAAGTTTTTCTCCTCTCATCTCCAGGTGCATAAACACTTACTATAACCAAGTTTTCGCATCTGACCCTTATTTTAATCCACATAATCCTTGAATTTATGTACATATATACGTATACAGAAAGAGGACTTCTCAAGACCAAAAAAAAATTATTGAAAGCTGTTGCTTTTCAAAGAAGCAATAAAATTATTGGCCCTAAACTGAAAGAAAAATGTCGATTCTCTCTCTCTCTCTCAAAAATCACTGATCTCATAAACAAACTGGCTGAAGTTAAAATTACACAAAAAAAATGAAGGAGAAATTTTCTAGAGTTCATCCGAGAGTAAAGAGAGTTCTTGATGGTGTTTTCCCTCAAATACTGGGATTGAGAAAATCTGATTTATTCCGAAAGTAGATGTAATCAAATCAGCATCAAAGGACATCGGAGATGTTTGCAAGAAAAATAATTTTGGACCTAAAAACATTGTGTGTCTTGGATGGCTATTGAGTTACCAAACGAAATGTTAATGTCTTTATTTAACATATTTCAACAATGACAAGACACCTCTGATGTTAAATTGTATTGCTTCGGAAAATGAAGCATCATCAACGCAAGATTAATCAGAAAATGGAAGTGGTGATTATTGTAATGAAGAGGAGAGTGCTCCTCCCTATTGAGAAAGAAAGATGGCTTTCTTCATATTATCTTTAGTCTTGGAATATATGACAACTATAAAAGTAGAGAATTAATTACATGCATCAACAAAGCGTTCGTTGAAGTGAGATACACTGAAGCAACACGGAAAAGTCAGCAGTTAGTAGAATACATTACACAAGAATTAAATATTTCAATTCAAAATAATCAAGTTGTGTCACTGTAACAGCATTTCTCAAAGCAGCATAATTATTGTTATGACATACGAAGACGGTAATATTATTCCACATGTATATTCTGTATCTTAGTATTGTGATAACTGTGAAATATATTTCACTGCATTTCTTGTTTATACTTTGGATCGAGATTCCTAATATTTCGGGGGAAAGGAAAACTTTTCCTTATTCTTGCATTATTTTCTTTACTTTTTCATTGTTACCATTACAGCCACTCATCATTAACACACTATATAATAAATACATAGCTGTATCACATTCCCTGGTAGAAGAGTTAGGTCTATTTTATATTTTGTAAGCAAGAGCAAAATATACATTTTTATATGCTTATATAGCTTAATCTAACTTAGACTAAGATAAATAAAAATTATATATTCTCCCGGGAGTTTTTACATAAAAATACTTGGTACAGGGCAAATCTGGGTAAAGCTTCATCAAGTCATGGTTAAGTCATGAAATTAAGGCATATAGCTCTATCCAGAGGTAAACATTTTTAATAATAATGGTTCTCTTTGTATTAAACGACAGTCTAGCGCACCTCTGGCAATACTCAACTAACAGGGACGCTAGGAGTGGATGGTGTGGTGTTTGATACCTACAAGTAGTGGAAAAAGGACACAAAATACAGTCAATTTAGGACTTGTTTAATGGAAAAGTTTCGGTACATCTTATGTTTTCCTCGACACTGGGAGCTGCGTAAGAAAACTGAACGCTCTGTATTGAGGACGGTGAGCCATATCTCAACGACAGAGGTGGGGATGACGACCAAAGTCTGTCAACATTCACGTCTGCAGAAGAAGGGAAATATAAGAGATTCTCTCTAAAATCTAGTGGAAAAATATCTTGGCTTTGCTCGCAGCGGTTACAGGAAATAAAATGTGGACATTAAAGTTCAGAGAAAGATAAAATTCTTTCTAATTGGCGAGAAGCTTCATGGCAGGGCTCTTGCAAAGCCTCTTACGAAGCCTCTTGGGTAGCAGAAAGACGCTACAAACGAGATAAAATTATACATTCTCTCGGACATATTGTTACATCTGCTCTTGAGTCAGGAAAAATATTCATTTCTTGAATGGTTGAAGAGCTAAACAACATTGGTTGTGAAGCTCACCAGGACAACAACACTGTGTATTTTCTACATGCTCACTTGTTAGCATTCAGGTATAAGTCTACACAAAACTTTTCAGGCAGGGGATGTACTGACGTTAGTGGGCCTCTTGATTAAAAAAATGGACTTACTCTTCCCTACCTTGGGTATATCCTGATTACCCCTCATTCCTCAACGATATGGCCCATAGGGGACTTAGAGAAAGGGTTAAAGGAAGGTGGGGTATGAGGAATATAGTCAGCAGTTAGTAGTAGCTGGAAAAAGAGATGGAGTATCAGCCCTCACATAGGGTCATTTTGGTCTCCTTAATTCCTTGACCGAGGCTGTGCTGTTCACTTCTGCTTTGCACAATGCTTCTGTTTAGAAAATGGGTCGTCATATTGTTCAAGCAAGCTGTTTGATTACCTCGATGCTCTAAAGGAAAGCTTATCTAAGGATTTGTTACTGTCAGTCATATTCTAAGTCTAGGTCGAGTCAGTCCTAGCATATACCGAGCACTCACAAACACACACACGTCTATGAGTACACCTTATCATAGCAAAGTACCAGATGCTAGAGGAGGATGAATAAGTTCACTTTTTAGTATTGTCTGGAGATATCTTCACTTAACAGATATCGCATTTTGAAACAAGTCACCTGGATGAACCAACCACTGCGAAGTTCACAAGCAACTTGGATGAAACAACCACCGAGAGGTTCAAAAGGCAGCTGAATGAGCCAACCACTGTAAAGTTCACAAGCCACCTTAAACAACCACTGAGAGGTTCACAAGCCACCTGGATGAAACAATCACTGAGAGGTTCACAAGTCATCTGGATGAACCAAATATAGAGGTTCAGAAGCCACGTAGGTGAACCATCCACTGAGATGTTCACTAGCCACCTAGATGAATCAACACCGAGAAGTTCACATGTCACCTGGATGAACCAACCATTGAGAGATTCATAAGCCACATGGATGAACCAATCATTACGAAGTTTAGCACATTTACCTAATCATTCACAGAACAACTCCAGCCTCTATTTGAAAAAAAAAAAAACGCAATTTACCAAACAATCCTGAAAAGCATTTACATTTCAAAACAGTCACGCAAAAAAAAAAATATTGGGTTTATCGGATGAACTCTGATTCTCTTTAGACTACAGTGATGGACAGGCAAACAAATTTGATTTTTATATATACTAGTTCCCGAATTTTTTAAACACCAGGCTGGCCTGAAACCACGTTATATTATTATTAATGTATATAATGCTGTTAAGTTGATGAGTGAGATATGTACAACAGAAAGGTGTCTTTATTGTTGGAAGGTTTCGGCTACACAACCGGTTCCTATAATTAATATACGGTAATTATGGAAGTGGAGACAGTACAAGTGGAGAGGTAATTTTGAGGTGATGAGTCACTTAGCTGTAACGGATTGTGGTCAGTCCCTTAGTTGTGGTCGTTTTGTTAAGCTTCTGCGATGAACGCGAGTAGCAACAGTTGAATCATGCAAACCTTTGAGAACCGCCTGCATCAATGAGCCATCTGAGAAGCACCTGCAGCATTGAGAGCCATCTGAGAAGCACCTGCAGCACTTGGAGCCATCTGTGAAGCATCTGCAGCACTGAAAGCCATCTGAGAAGCACCTGTAGCACTGAAAGCCATCTGAGAAGCACCTGCAGCACTGAAAGCCATCTGAGAAACACCTGCAGCACTGAAAAACCATCTGAGAAGCACCTGAAGCACTGTCTTTTCATCTCCACATAATCTGACCTTACTTTGGCTTTCTCCTCACCTATCTAGGCCCTGGCCTACCTCGCTTCTGCGTGGGTAGAATACAAGCTGTGTTTGACAGATCCTTGACTACCTACCTACATTATCATGAAAAGGTTGGGTGCTGTTAGGTAACCGCGAGGTGTAGTCTCGTCCTTGTATGCCTTCATGTTGATCTTTAATTTTACTGTTCCTTGATAATGTGAGAAATCACGAAGGCGCTTGGAATTTCACTGTTTCTTCACAGTTCTTCATATATATATATATATATATATATATATATATATATATATATATATATATATATATATATATATATATATATTATAAAAATATATAGGGAAGTACCACCTCTATAGCTGGACTGGGGACCCTCATCCTCAGAGAAGACAATAAACGTACCTCAGGGAAAACTCAAGGTTCTCCCCGGAGCTGTTTGAATATTTTCTTCTCCTACCACCCCCTATATATTTTTTATTCTATGTGAACATTTATTAATAAACAAAATACATTTACAGAAAAAAACATAAACATGAATACAATGGCACAATGTATCAAAGATCATGAATTTCCTCCAGCTCCTTCGAGGCTGGACGTGAGCCAAGTATGCAGCAAGCATTTCTCCTCTGGATGGCGACGCTGAGGCGCTGGAACATGAAAGTGGCTGCCCTTGGGTCCCTGGTGGTGTCGATGAGTCTGGAACCCAATTGTTTAAGGAAATGTGTGGCATTTTTTCCCCATGATCCCAAGGTCTCTGATCCCACTGGGACAAATTGATACTGTTGGCTAATGTCCCTGTACTTGCTGATCTTGTACTCCTCCCTGTGGTCAGCAGCTCCTCCCTGTCGCCCCACACTGTGATGGATATAGGTGTCAGCCAGTGTGGACACACAGGTATAGTCCCATGCTAAGAGCTTGCCATTCTTCCAAGGATAGATGGTGATCCCGTCGGGGCGTTTGCTGGGTTGTGGGTATTGTTTGCTGCAAGGGATCGTGGCTCCCTCTCGGCAGGGCATCCAGCTGTAGCAAGGGTTCTCTTAATGATGTCGTTGACCTCATTGTGTCTTGCATGCCAGCCCTTGGTTTTGGAACAGTTAAGACCATGTAGACCGTATTGGTCTGCTTGCACTTCGCCACAAATACACATATATTCTGTGTGAATTGGGGCAGCAAGGCGCAGAGCCACTGCAATACGGAGGGTCTTAGGGTCGAGTCGCGTTCCCATTGCCGATATGGGAACTGTTTGGAGAGGAAGTCCCCGGAGTTAGGTGCACTCACAGCCTGGAGACGGGCAATCTCCCTATCTGATGTTGCAGCCCTGAGAATGTCGGCAAGCACCTTTTCAGCAATTGGGCCATCCCAGCTTGACTGTTTGTGAGCCAGTGCTGCACTAGGGTTTGGTGCTGGAGCAGCAAGAGTCTCCCATTCGGTGATGGCACTGGCATAGCTAGGGTCTTCTATTCCTGCTGAGTCACTGAGGGTGTCAGGAAGAATTTGTCTTATCAACTCGTTTGATGCAATGGAAGAGGACAGGAAAGCTGGTAGAGCAATCTGGGAGGATCTGCGTACTCCTAGCCCTCCAAGCCTGACCGGAAGTGAGGCTTGCAACCACTGTCCATCATCAAGGGAAAGATTCAATACACTCTCTAGCATGGCCTTCAGGAGAGAGTCATATTCCTTGAGTTTTGGACTGCTGAAGGCTAGGGAGCATCTCAGAAAATAGGTAAGTTTTGGGATTGACAGGCACCTGGTGAGTAGGTAGAAGGCATCGTGTGTGTCAATGTCTTTCATCCTTCTTTCCATCGTCCGGAGGTCTGAGACTTTTTTTCCTAGGATCAGATCGATGGCATTGGACCCAAGAGGAGCACCGAGGAGAGTGCTATTGGCTGGATCAATGGCTCGTGCTCCTGGTAAAACGGCACTAATATTCTGGATCATCTGTTGATTGGTAGAAACTATTTCACATTTGGTGGGGTTTAAAGAAAGGCCCAGGCTTTCTCCCATGTCTTTAATTTTACTGATGTCCTCTAGGAGAGATTCTGTTGTGCCAGCCAGGGTACCGTCGTCCAGGAACCAGATATTGAGCTCGCTGGAGAGTGCCTCCGTGACTTCCTTGATGACCAAACAAAATAGAAAGGGGGCGAGAGGGTCCCCCTGTTGCACGCCCTCACACGAGTCAATTTCATGGTCCCCAAACAATAGTTTGGAAGTCACACTGTAACACGATTCTATGAAGGGATAAAGGGAAGGGAAGTTTCTATAAACTGCTTGGAGAGCAGCATCCCTTCTGACTGAGTTGAAAGCATTGGAAAAGTCCAATTTGACCAAGGCTTTTTCATAGGACATGTTTTTGATATATACTCGTGCTGCATGGGCAGCTGCTTCACAGCCCTGTTGAACGCCGAAACCGAGCTGAGTTGGTTTCAGCATTGCAGCAGCCTCTTGACTCACCCTTCTTACTGCAGCCTTGGCGACTAGGCGCCGAAGGGTGTTACCCACTGCAATGGGCCTGATTCCGCCATCCTTTTTCCGGAGGGCACACAATGAGGCACCAAAGAAAAAGGGTCTGATGGCCTCTGGGACACCGCCAGCCAGGCACAGGTTGGAAAATTTGGTGAGTTCAGACAGCAGCCTCTCTGAAACCTCACCAAGTGCTGGATTGAGTATTTGTTTTAAGTGTTGAGGCCTTAAACCGGTGAAACCTCCTGCTGAACCCTGTGGAAATGACATAGCAGCTTTATACACATCAGCATCCTGTAAGGTTAGATGTTCTACGCCTGCTGCAATGTCAGGGAGGTCAATGTTGGTACTGGGAGCCCTGGGTGGATGTTTGTCCTTCAGAGCTTGCGCCGTGCTGACGTCCTTGGGAGCGATGGTATCCTCACTGGTTATAAGTCTCAGAGCTCCAATAGTGTTACCCTCTTCTATTTTTTTGCTAATTTGGGCTCTGATTTTTGAGGTGTCGGGTGTCCTGTTGTTGGCATTTGCCCGGCGGGTGTTTGTCGCCCTAGGGGGGAGACGGACGAGGTTGTCATCCCTTGGGAATGCATTTATTGCCCTAATAACATGTGTTGCTAGTGACTTGTCCCTCCTTGGTGGGACAGCCAAACAGGTTCTTTTGGTACAAAATTATTTATATTTACATTAACATAATTGAAAAAATATATCTTTAAAAATAAGAAGTCCACTGAGTAGGTGATACGTTTCAACAGTAACTATACCCAACTGCTGTACATGTGTCTTACTCAAAGGAACAATTATTTCTAATTAACAATGATCCTAATGAAGGAGACATACTAAGCCTTTAGAAGAAGGTACAAACATCGCCACTCATTCTTATAAAAGCCAAAAAGACGCTTTATTGTTATTCCTCGTACCTTTGTTATATATAGATCCTTAATGGTTTATTAAATGGAATATTCACACTTTCATGAACATTTTAGCGTCGGGGCAACGCTCGCTTCCTGTTGACGCGCATCAGCTGACACCTCATCAATTTTGGCATGAACGTGACGTCAGGGGCGGCTGCTTGTCTGTTACTGCAGAGACAGTGAGGTAGAAGAAGAGGTGAGGGTGCCTGCTGCTGTTAGTCTATGTTTTGTTAAAGAGAGCGAGGGAAAAGCAGACATAATGATACCTGCTGCCCAGATGACTGCTAGTTTCTGCTCTCCACTGACAGCATGATTTAAACAAAAAGTGATGTTAATGGATTTGTCTTTGATTCATTGGCTTTCCTAACCCCCTTTCTTACCTCTCTTTTCAAATGAAAGCATTCATCAATAAGGTTAACCTCCTTATCTAATGAGCCTATAAATTTCTCTTTTCTCCCCTAAGAGATGTTTTAACCTTCTATTCATCAATTTGGGATAGTTCATATTTGTCCTAATTTCTCTATGGGAAATATGTATACCAACACTGGATATACCAATGCCAGATATACCATCGCCGAATATACCAACGCCGGATATATAAATGCTGCATACACCATAGCCAGATATATCAACACCGGATATATCAACGTCTTATATACCAAAGTCCGATATCAAAATTCTGGATACTGCAACAATTGATATACTAAAGTCGTTTATACCAAAGCTGGATATACCAAAGCCAAATATAACAACACCGGATATACCAACTCCATATATGCCAACTCTGGATATTTCAATGCCGGACATACCAACACCGGACATACCAACCACGGACATACCAACACAGTATATACCAGCTTCGTAAACAAACGCTATACATACCAAAACTGGATATATCAGAGCACGATATATAAAGGCCGGATGTACCAACACCGTATATACCAACGTTGGAAATATTAACGCCGGATATACCATTGATAAATAAACCAACATTGGATATACTAACTCCGTATGTACCAACGCTAGATATACCAAATCCGAATATGCCAGCTTCATACATATCAGAGCTGTTTATGCGAACTCTGTATTTATGAACTGTGGATATATCAACGCTAAATATACCAACGCTGGTTAGAGCAATGCCGGATATAACATCTCCGTATATACCATCACTGGATATACAAACACTGGTTATACCAACTTTGTATATCATGCTAGATAGACCAAGGCCATATATAACAACGCCAATAATCTACACATACTGGATATACCACCGTCGGCTATACAAAACTGGATATACCACCACCGGATATACCTTGATACAACTCTCTAAAAGCTTACAATACTCTCCAAAAGCTTATATTAGTCTCCAAAAGCTTACACTACTCACCCAAAGTTTACATTACTCTCGAGAAGCTTACCTTACAATACTCTCTAAAAGCTTACATTACTCTGCAAAAAGCTTCGAGTTACGAGTAGGAGAAAAAGGATTAGAGCAAGGGCTTCCAGGATTACAGCAAGGGCTTCCAGGATTAGAGCAAGGGCTTCCAGGATTAGAGCAAGGGCTTCCAGTATTAGAGTAAGGGCTTCCAAGAGGAGACCAAAGGTTTTCAAGATGAAAGCAATGGCTTCCAGGATTAGATCAAGGGCTTCCAAGGGAAAAGCAAGAGCTTCCAAGGGAAGAGCAAGAACTTCCAGGATTAGAGCAAGGGCTTTCAAAAGGAAAGCAAATGCTTCCAAATGAGATGCAAGGGCTTCCAAGCGAAAAAGCAAGTGCTTCCAAATCAAGAGCAAGGGCTTCCATTAGGAGAGCAAGGGTGTCCTCTGAAGAAAGCAAGAGTTTCCGGGAGGAGACAGAATATCAGGGAGAAAATTCAAGACCTTCAATCATCATACATCATCACCTGGTAAAGACTCCCGCCAAGAGACGCATCATTTTTCCTGACGAATAAAACACAATTTTCCTTCCGATAGGAAAATAATTATTTCAGATGAGCAGTAGTAACGAGGATCAATATCACTAGTGAGATCAAGGAAGATCAACATGAACCAAAAGTGAGGTGATCAGCATCACCAGCAACAGTGAGGTGATCAGCATCACCAGCAACAGTGAGGTGATCAGCATCACCAGCAGCAGTGAGGTGATCAACATCACCAACAACAGTGAGTTGATCAGCATCACAAGCAACAGTGAGGTGATCAGCATCACCAGCCACAGTGAGGTGATCACCAGCAACAGTGAGGTGATCAGCATCACCAGCAACAGTGAGGTGATTAGCATCACCAGCCACAGTGAGATCACCAGCAACAGTGAGGTGATCAGCATCACCAGCCACAGTGAGGTGATCAGCATCACCAGCCACAGTGAGGTGATCAGCATCACCAGCAACAGTGAGGTGATCAGCATCACCAGCCACAGTGAGGTGATCAGCATCACCAGCAACAGTGAGGTGATCACCGGTAGAGGTGAAGGTCCTATTCCTGACAGGGCTGAAGAGTTAAACTTGTGCATGTTTCGCTCTAAGGTGAGCTTCTCAGATCGTCCGAGTCATCATAGTTTGAAAGTCATTAGTCATGTCATCATGACTTCCCAACGACAGCTTGTTAGGTACTGGAAACTTGTCACTACCACCTAATTCCTACCATTATCTTTCTTATTCTTCTCTTCCCGTGTCCTAAACATTATTCTTCCCTTTCCGTGTCCCCAACATTATTCTTCTCTTCCCATGTATCCACCGTTATTCTTTTCTTATCATGTCCCCATCATCGCTCAGGTCCCCAACCCTCTATTTTTCACATATAATTTCATCACTAAATTTCTGTAGATAAGCTGAACTAAACAAGAACTTTTTTTACTTCAACTACTCATGGCAGGAAATGCAATATATACAGATTGTATACAGATATTAATCTCTTGCTTCAGTATGAAGTGTAGTTACTGAAGATACTATGGGGAGAGCTGCGAGTTTGTTTTTCGCAAACGTGCATGAATTAATTGTTGATGTTCCGGGCTGTGTTCACTCTACTTGTGTGTACACACACATCTGGTTTACGTCGTGCCTCACAAACACTGGTGTGTGTGTGTTTTTGTGTGTGTACACCACTCTTGGGAGTGCACATACGCTGGTGTGTGTACGCAGAGAAGCGTGTACTCGAATTTCATGTGCATAGACATTGTTGTATGTACACTACTATTGTTCATATTTTCCGACCACCGTCTTCTAGTGGTGGAGTAGTTTCAAGCACAAATCTTATTTATCACTTTTTTTTTCTGGGCACTGAATGACCCACACTGGTTTGTTCTTACACACACATGCTGTTTGTGTACGCTCTAGGCAAATTCGGCGAAACAAAATAAACTCCCTTAAACAATTCTGAAATTTTTATTTTATGCATTGAAAATTGTTATTTCATGCATAGAAAATGTTAGTACTGTCTACTCTGACCAGAGGACACAGTATAACCTTTCAACTACACTGAGTGGCATTAAATATTAGAACACTTTTTCTTTTTAGAATATTCATTTGAGAGCTGATCCCCTGCTTTTCTAACCAGAGACTGAAAAAACATTCAACTACGGTGAGTGGTAATTAATTTTTTTAGTGGGAAAGGCGGAGGCTCGTACCTCTAATTTCTCAACAAGACTACCTGGCTGGATGGTAAGGCTTTTAATAAATGTTAGAACACTATGTTTTTTAGGACATTCACTTGAGAACCGATCCAAAGCGCCTCTGAAAAGAGGAGATCGTATAATCATTCATATTCCTTGCTGATAATTGTAACTTATCATGTTTTATGAGATTTAAAACGATTTTGATTCACCTGCATTTTTGAGTGATAGATTTATTCCGATCATGAAGGTCCTGAAGGCTCCGGCAACCCTTCCCACTAGTTTAACTCTAAACTAGCAAAATGCTTGTCAAACTGGTTCTTCAATGACTGAAATGTCTTAGCGCTTGCAATATTAATGGGTAGTTATGTCATTCTACCATAATTCTGCTTGTCAAAAAGCATTTGCCTACGTTCTTATTTCCTCTTCTGCCTCTCAGTTTCATTCCATTATCTCGAGTTATGTACTCGTCAAGCCAATCAAAGTGCCAAAATCATTCAATAACTTTAGGAATTTGTACGAGATCTTCTCCTAGTTTCAGTTTCCTGAAAGAAAGAAATATTGTTTTGTTCTTAAGTCATTTTTCTGATTGATGGTACGTGTCAGGTACCTCTTCTAATGAAAATTTTTAGGAAAAATAGCAACGAAATCCAATATTGTCTCAGGAGCTGCACAGACTAGCTTCGGGAGCTACATGCGGCTTGTGGGCCGCAATTTGCCCACCGTCGCTCTATAAGATGGCATACGCCAGTTAATGAAAACTAATACTATACTATTTCGAAATTAGATGTGGAAAAATGGCACCTACATACTCCATTAACAATATCGTCCTACTCCAAAGCAGGATGAACGAGTGCTGATTTTTTGAAGTCGGCCAAAAACAAGGCTTTCTAAAGTTATTGCGTGAAAACCAATTTTCATATTGTGTTTATATATAACAAGGGACAGAAGACACTTTTACTTGTCTAATTGTTCCTCCAAACTTTCCCTAGCTGATCAGAGAAAAACACCATAGTTAACAATATGAGCGGCTAACTAAATTCGTCAAAATTAAAAACTCCATAATAAGTTTTTACTGTCTTTGCTTTCATTTTTTATTTTTATTCTATTTCAAAATCTCCGTAATTCTAAAAGAAAAAATATTTGATTTTGTATTTCTGAGGAAGGTGTAATTTCAGGGTTGGTAGAACGCAGAGTTAGTAGAATGCAGGATTGATAGAATACAGGGTTGGTAGAATGCAGGGTTCGTAGAATGCAGGGTTGGTAAAATGTAGGGTTAGTTGAAGGCAGGGTTGGTATAATGCAGGGTTGGTAGAATGCAGGGTTGGTAGAATGCAAAGTTGGCAGAAGGTACGGTTGGTAAAAGGCATCGCTGGTAGGAGGCAGGGATGGTAGAAAGCAGAGATGGTATAGAAAGAAGGGTTTGTAGACTGCAGGGTTGGTAGAAGTCATCGTTGGTAGAAGACAGCACTGGTTGAATGCAGGGTTGGTAAAAGGCAGGGTTGGTAGAAGGCAGCGTTGGTAGAAGGCAAGGTTGGAGAAGGCAGGAGAGGGAGAAGGCAGGGTTGGTAGAAGGCATCGTTGGTAGAAGGCAGCGTTAGCAGAAGGCAGCGTTGAATGTAAACTTGGCTAAGATGAAAATGGGGGTGGATGGATTGTTGAAAAGAAGAAACATGTATGAGAAGGAATGAGGAGAGACTAAGGAAAGCGACTTGGAAGGATTTATTTGGCTAGAGACTGATTACAGATGCCGTGGAGAGAGAGAGAGAGAGAAGAGAGAGAGAGAGAGAGAGAGAGAGAGAGAGAGAGAGAGAGAGAGAGAGAGAGAGAGAGAGAGAGAGAGAGAAAGAGAGAGAGAGAGAGAGAGAGAGAGAGAGAGAGAGAAGAGAGAGAGAGAGAGAGAGAGAGAGAGAGAGAGAGAGTCTTTGTAAGGGGTAAGGGGGGGGGCAGACGGGAGGTGACATGCTGAAGATTGCAGAATATTTACTAGGACAATGTGAGGGAGACCAAGGCAACACGCTGAAAGGAAGAGTAGGGAGGAGGCAGAGAAGAGAGAGAGAACGGGAGAGAAGGGAACAGAGGAAGGCAAAAGAAAAGGGAGATGGAGAAGAGAAGATGGAATGAGAAAGAAAATCAAAGGAAAGGCAACATATAATCATATGTTGTATTTCGAGGATATTTGATGAGAAAATGAAGCATATGTGTCATGATTACAAAACAGTAAAGCAAAAGGCTCTCTCCTCACCCTCCACTCCCTCTGAACACTTTTTTTTTTTTTTTGTACAATTGGTTTTGCCAGAGACTTCTCCAGTCCAATACAGAGAACGGTGGAAGATGAGGTGAAGCTTGAGGTAATCAGTCCCCTCTGTCTGGAATCGATGTGTTCAGCCAGTCTTTATAATGGACTCCAGGCTGATGGACTGATTATCTCCAACTCCTCATCTTCTACCGCTCTTTTCTGTATTGGACTGAAGAAGCCACTGACTGGTGTAACGTTTCCAGAATATACTCAAATGTTCCACAAGTGTTGTCCCTCTCTATCCACTGCCTGCGTGATACACTGAGTACAAATAACTTACCGCACTCAGAAAGGTATATGAAGATTTCTTAGAAGAAGCTTAGCTACTGATTCCGCTACTGTAACTCTTACAACTATTACAACTTCTGCCACAAATTAAGACAATTAGTAATTTATTGTTTGATGTCTCTCTTATATGAAATATAATAGTTTTATATTGAGCTGTATTTTATGAAATAAAATTTCTTCATTGATAACTACCACTACTACTATTGCAATTCCTACAACTATTACTAGTACCATCACAACTATCACCGCCACCAATACTGTGGTAGCGACAAGTGCAACTAATAGCACGACTGTTAATAGTGTAACTACTGTCAGTACTTTTATCACATCTAACATTACTACTTATATAAGTACTACTACCACTACTACGAGTACTACCACCACAATTAGGTTTACTAATTCTCTATAGCTACTGCTATATATATATATATATATATATATATATATATATATATATATATATATATATATATATATATATATATATATATATGTCGTGCCGAATATGTAAAACTGGTCAATTAGCAAGAACTCATTTAAAATTAAGTCCTTTCTGAAATTTTCTCTTGTACGTTTAAAGATATATTTTTTTCATTAATGTTGATGTAAAAATTTATAATTTTGCACCAAAAGAATCTTAGAAAACTTACCTAACCTTATTATAACAAGGGCAATTTATTTTAGCCTAACCCAACTAAATATATTTTAGATTTGTTTACAATAATTTAATACTAAACAAACACAGTGAAATATATTTTTTTCGTTAGGTTCAGAATGATTTTGGCGAAATTATTGCATACACAAATTTTCACTTGTCCTATATGGCAAGATGAGCGTTGTTATTTAAGCCAAGATCGCAAGTTCTGCCTATTCGGCACGACATATATATATATATATATATATATATATATATATATATATATATATATATATATATATATATATATACATATACATATATATTTTTTTTTTTTATTATCACACTGGCCGATTCCCACCAACGCAGGGTGGCCCGAAAAAGAAAAACTTTCACCATCATTCACTCCATCACTGTCTTGCCAGAAGGGTGCTTTACACTACAGTTTTTAAACTGCAACATTAACACCCCTCCTTCAGAGCGCAGGCACTGTACTTCCCATCTCCAGGACTCAAGTCCGGCCTGCCGGTTTCCCTGAATCCCTTCATAAATGTTACTTTGCTCACACTCCAACAGCACGTCAAGTATTAAAAACCATTTGTCTCCATTCACTCCTATCAAACACGCTCACGCATGCCTGCTGGAAGTCCAAGCCCCTCGCACACAAAACCTCCTTTACCCCCTCCCTCCAACCCTTCCTAGGCCGACCCCTACCCCGCCTTCCTTCCACTACAGACTGATACACTCTTGAAGTCATTCTGTTTCGCTGAATTCTCTCTACATGTCCGAACCACCTCAATAACCCTTCCTCAGCCCTCTGGACAACAGTTTTGGTAATCCCGCACCTCCTCCTAACTTCCAAACTACGAATTCTCTGCATTATATTCACACCACACATTGCCCTCAGACATGACATCTCCACTGCCTCCAGCCTTCTCCTCGCTGCAACTTTCATCACCCACGCTTCACACCCATATAAGAGCGTTGGTAAAACTATACTCTCATACATTCCCCTCTTTGCCTCCAAGGACAAAGTTCTTTGTCTCCACAGACTCCTAAGTGCACCACTCACTCTTTTTCTCCCATCAATTCTATGATTCACCTCATCTTTCATAGACCCATCCGCTGACACGTCCACTCCCAAATATCTGAATACGTTCACCTCCTCCATACTCTCTCCCTCCAATCTGATATTCAATCTTTCATCACCTAATCTTTTTGTTATCCTCATAACCTTACTCTTTCCTGTATTCACCTTTAATTTTCTTCTTTTGCACACCCTACCAAATTCATCCACCAATCTCTGCAGCTTCTCTTCAGAATCTCCCAAGAGCACAGTGTCATCAGCAAAGAGCAGCTGTGACAACTCCCACTTTGTGTGTGATTCTTTATCTTTTAACTCCACGCCTCTTGCCAAGACCCTCGCATTTATTTCTCTTACAACCCTATCTATAAATATATTAAACAACCACGGTGACATCACACATCCTTGTCTAAGGCCTACTTTTACTGGGAAAAAATTTCCCTCTTTCCTACATACTCTAACTTGAGCCTCACTATCCTCGTAAAAACTCTTCACTGCTTTCAGTAACCTACCTCCTACACCATACACTTGCAACATCTGCCACATTGCCCCCCTATCCACCCTGTCATACGCCTTTTCCAAATCCATAAATGCCACAAAGACCTCTTTAGCCTTATCTAAATACTGTTCACTTATATGTTTCACTGTAAACACCTGGTCCACACACCCCCTACCTTTCCTAAAGCCTCCTTGTTCATCTGCTATCCTATTCTCCGTCTTACTCTTAATTCTTTCAATTATAACTCTACCATACACTTTACCAGGTACACTCAACAGACTTATCCCCCTATAATTTTTGCACTCTTCTTTTATCCCCTTTGCCTTTATACAAAGGAACTATGCATGCTCTCTGCCAATCCCTAGGTACCTTACCCTCTTCCATACATTTATTAAATAATTGCACCAACCACTCCAAAACTATACCCCCACCTGCTTTTAACATTTCTATCTTTATCCCATCAATCCCGGCTGCCTTACCCCCTTTCATTTTACCTACTGCCTCACGAACTTCCCCCACACTCACAACTGGCTCTTCCTCACTCCTACAAGATGTTATTCCTCCTTGCCCTATACACGAAATCACAGCTTCCCTATCTTCATCAACATTTAACAATTCCTCAAAATATTCCCTCCATCTTCCCAATACCTCTAACTCTCCATTTAATAACTCTCCTCTCCTATATATATATATATATATATATATAGATATATATATATATATATATATATATATATATATATATATATATATATATATATATGTCGTGCCGAATATGTAAAACTGGTCAATTAGCAAGAACTCATTTAAAATTAAGTCCTTTCTAAAATTTTCTCTTATACATTTAAAGATATATTTTTTTCATTAATGTTAATGTACGAATTTTTAATTTTGCACCAAAAGAGTCTTAGAAAATTTTATTTTAGCCTAATCCAACTAAATATATTTTAAATACGTTTACAATAATGTAGTACTAAACAAACACAATCAAATATATTTTTTTCGTTAGGTTCAGAATGATTTTGGCGAAATTATTGCATACATAAATTTTCACTTGTCCTATATCGCAAGATGAGCGTTGCTATTTAAGCCAAGATCGCAAGTTCTGCCTATTCGGCACGACATTATATATATATATATATATATATATATATATATATATATATATATATATATATATATATATATATATATATATGTATATATATATATATATATATATATATATATATATATATATATATATATATATATATATATATATATATATATATATAGAAAAAAATCAGGCAGTCTATTGAAGGTCCCCCTTCTGGGATACCTAATTAATGATCCTCATAGTCGATAGGCTTCAGACTCCATTAAACAAGCTGCTGACTTCAAGACGAATTAGTAAACCATGAAAAAATACTGTAATTTCCTCGCTATATACACTGTACTGTGATAAAGATAATCTGTGATATTTCTAGGACAGGACACTAGTTGTCGCCCAGGTGTAAATGAATTACATATTTTATTTCATGTATGGATTTATTTATTCAAACTATTAGCCATGTATATCTAGAGACTAATATGCATACATATTACATATTCATATATTCATATGTGCAGCGAACCTCAGCTAAGTGCATGTGATCTGACGCATCAGAGATGGAACCTTACGCGACATAACTCTTCTCAACGCCTTAATAACAATGGTCTCTCTCGTGTCCTGCTGATGAGGACCTCATTTGGAGATCTGAATGCCCAGTAAACCTATTTTTCTTGCTTCTTGCTCTCTACGAGAGCAAGACATGCAAGTTTCCTCTTTCTGTACTGTTTTTAGCCTGCCAAGAGTCAGCACAAAGCTTGTCTGTCACACCTACGACTCTCTCGCACCTGTCCAACGCCCTCCCACAGCTGTACAGCTCCCTTCCACACCAGCACAGTTTCCTTCCACACCTGTACAGTTCCTCCCATACCTGTACAGCTCCTTCCCATACCTGTACAGCCTCCTCCCACACCTGTACAGCTCCCTCCCACACCTGTATAGCTCTCTCTCATACCTTCTTCAACTCCCTCCCACACCTACAACTCCCTCCCACACTCCTTCCACACCTGAATAATATTTGCAACACTTCCAACATATATTTTCTCACTTCCCTAACACACGCACACAAGCATCGTTCATCTTCCTCAGCGCAGGAGGGAGAGAGAGAGAGAGAGAGAGAGAGAGAGAGAGAGAGAGAGAGAGAGAGAGAGAGAGAGAGAGAGAGAGAGAGAGAGAGAGAGAGAAGGTACTTACATAGGTTAGTCATAATTTAATTTATCTCTTAAAATATATGAGAATTGTAGGACTGGAGTGGAGGTCTGGAGTGGAGGCCTCGAATGGAGGGCTAGAGTGGAGGTCTTGGCTCTTTCCGGTTTTCCTCTTCTGATGTCCCTAATCTCCACTCCTCTTTCCATTTCTTTATTTCAATATTTTCTCCTCATCTCTTCCCCTCTTCATCCCTCCAGTTTCATTTTCATCACCTTCCTCACTCTCTCCTATCAAATTTTACTTCCATACTACTCTCCCACATCTCCCGTTCCTTTATCTTTTGCGTGTCTCCTGCAATTCCACGGGTCTTCTCTTATTTTTTCATTTCTCCTCTTTGTGTCCGCTCTCATTCACTTTTCTTACCCATACCTCTTCTCTGTTCTTTTTGTTTTCTTTGCATCGTCCACCACTCTCACTCTCTCTCCCCTTCTTCCTCTCTCTGTCTCAACGTTCACACAAGGATTATCCTCCGAAGCTTACAGTGTCCATTTCCCGTAGGCGGATGTTTGGCTTGCAACTCTCCCAGCTGTGTCGCTCATCTCTAACACAGCCTCCATTACAACATTTATGTCAGTGGTCTCTAACACAGCCTCCGTTACAACAGCTGTGTCATCTCTAACAGCCTCCATTATAACAACTGTGTCAGAGGTCTCTTAACACAGCCTCCATTACAACAGCTGTGTCAGTCATCTCTAACATAGCCTTCATTACAACAGCTGTGTCAGGGATCTCTAACACAGCCTCCATTACAACAGCTGTCAAGGGTCTCTAACACAGCCTCTATCTTCCCAACAGAATCATTCATCTTTTTGTGCTTACGTCTTCATCTCACTGTATAATTTTCAGCATACTATGATTTCTCACACCAAGACACAAAACATTTTTTTAATCAACTGATTTCTGCTAAAACAATAAAATATTTGATTTCTGAACACAGCTTTGCTGGGAGGAAAGACGAATTGCTAAACCCAAAGAGGAATAACTGACCTGATCCTCTTCACTCCATTGAATCTCCCAGCTAATTCTGACAGATTTCTTGACCTCATATACTTGTGATAAAATGTGACAAGGAAACATACCAGCTGGCTATTGTTCTATGTAACTTTCATGTGTAATATGTGAGTGGCACACTGCGGCTGCTCCCACTATGTGATTATCGTACAGATATTGCATCAGCACACTGCTAATGTACTCACCATTGTGTAATAAAGAATATCAATATCATCACTAAACTCCGTGAATATTCCCTCGCAATAAGTATTCTCCTGCTTCCTACCCAGTCTCCCTTTTTTTTTTTTCTTTTTTTTTCTTTTTTTTTTTACACAGGGTTTGACAAGGTTAAGGATCCCTAGCTTTATTGACAGCTATTTACAGGTTAAGGATTCTTAACTTTATTGGCAAGCTAAGAGCTGTTACCTACATCAGCTCATTTGAAAGCATTTTTATTGTTGTGAGACATACAAGTAGGGAACAGGATGAAGTTGGAGCCATCTGTGGGCCAGCATTTTCATTTGATCAACTGACTTTATCTCTTTGACATCATTATGCTGTACGAATGTGTTCCATACTCGAGTCATCCTGGGTATGTATGATCTCAGATGGAGTGATGTTCTGGAGAAGGGTACAGCCAGAGTGAAGTTGCTGCTTCCTGCCCGTCTTGTGGCATAAAAACTTGTTTCACGCTGTCCTCGAAGTGGATCCAAGTGTGGTATTTTGACAATATTAGCCTTGTACATAACAGTAAGGCCACCCACATCCCTCCTATGTTGAAGGCTCTGCTGAAATGACAGATCTATCCAGGATGGGTCCAGGCGAGAGATGAGACGTCTTGCTCTGTTCTCTACTCTGTCAAGCAGTCGCAGATGAGAGGGGGGGCAGGCAAACCAAGAAAGTGGAGCATACTCAAGGTGCGAGCGTACTTGTGCCTCGTACAGGATCTTGCAACCCCTACTGTCAAGCAGATGGGAGATACGGCGAAGTGCTGTAACATCGCTGCATGCACCCTATCTAGCCATTACCACCACTTAACTCTCCTTCAACATCCTGCTCTCCTCCAACACTCCATTACTCACCTTTAAAGTTAAACTCTTGCGATCGAAATGACTGATGAGTACCACTCTGCTGTACACAGATTGATTCGTTTTAATTAATTAAAACATCATTATGACAATACTACTACTAATAAGAATTAGTAGCATTCTTGGCGGCATCTTCTGGTACTGCAATATTCCTTAGTCGTTGTTGTAATACATAACAGGACCCATCATTTATCAGAGCATTGGTGCCATACGATAGCTTGATAATCTCATTCATCTTTGTTGGTGAACCTGTAGGAATATTTTCCACGTTGTGAGTTAATGACCATGTAACCTCACTATGATTCCTTATCCCCAGCCTTCATGGAAGTAGTGTAGCTTCATATTTCTTAGTCATAGCCTTCGTAATTACACTAAGGGAAAATAAATTTACAGTAGTATTGATCTCTAAGCCTCCAAAATATAATGATCACTTTTACAGTGATCTATGCTTACTGGCTCCTTATATAATATGCCACTCTAATTAGTTTAGTGTCCTTTATATTAAATTCTCCAGATATACCCAGAAGCTTATCAAAGGTGAAATACAAGCTTTCCATCTATATCTGTGTATGAAAGAGTTTTTATTGGTGAACCCCTGTATAATTCCAAGGAGAATATCCATTTGAGTAGATGGTGTACTATTCTTGTGTCTATCGCTGCCGTATCCGAGAAAGGTATCCCTGTATCCCATTAGCCCATGGCTTCCTATCTCAATGTGTGCAACATGAATGCTGCAGGACGGTCATAAAATTGTAAGGCAGGAAAATATAAAAATGTATTTGAATATACATCTTTATGAATGTGCTTATGTATACATGTGCATATGTATATATGTGCATATAAATTCCTTTGAATATTTTAATGTGCATATACTACATTAATGCTTACACGAAAACAAGTGATCTGAAGGCAAAGAATATTCCTCGACTGACCGAGATTCGAACCCAAGTAGTTTAGGACAGTCGCGACATGTTCTTTGCTTTAAAGCCACTTATTTCCTTGCATGCATTGATTTATTGACTGCTCGTGAGACTGGTATAAAAACGGTAGGAGAATGAAATTAGTCTCAGAGCTTACCACTCCTCCGAAAATGCCCGGCGTTAAGGAAAACAAATAGTGTTCTCACTGGATACCTAACGTCTACTTGTGGCATGGTGGCGAAGTGGTCTAGGGTGTCGAGAGTTTAGCAGCTAACTTCCTGGTAGGCTGGCTAAACTACTCGGGTTCGAATATCGGGCAGTTACAGCATATTCCTTAATATACTGTATATTTACGTGTGAATAAATGTGTGTGTGTGTGTGTGTGTGTGTGTGTGTGTGTGTGTGTGTGTGTTTAATAAAACGAGAGAGCTGAACTCATTGAAACACTAAGGCGATGCTTGACGAGCGATATTTGTAGACTTGAGCGACACAAACAGTCTTTGGAATGTATTAAAGACTGATTTTTCAGCGGGTGGGGGTGCGGAGGGGTTCTCTCGTTTGTAAGACGAAAAACAATACACTGATATTGACGAAACTGACACAGGTAATTCACCTATGAAAGGACACATAGTAGACCATAACATGATACATAAGACACATGTATAAAAGTTTCCCGAATAAAGATACCTTTGTGTTGCGCATCTGTCTTTGTTATCAACTTGTCGGTACTGAATGCCTTAATTAATATATAGGTTTTAGAGAAACATTATTATTTGATAATTGATCATAGCGAAATTAATTAAAATGAAAATGTTGAAGGTCTGAAATATTTTAAAGCTTGAAAACTGCATTTCTTAATAGAAAACAAGAGTATGATATTCCAAAAATATTATTATTAAAATTAGGAAATCTGAAGCTACAAATCTAACTAAAAAAATAAATCTTCCTCTAAGACGCATTAATTCTGGAAGTAGAAATAGGAATAAAGAGGTATTCTCCAGCTCTGGCACGGACTTTAACATTCCAAGTATATTTACAGTGTTCGTGAACTGACAAAATTACAGCCCAAAAACAACCCTAGCCTTCCTCTAGGAAAAATAAACAGTCAGTAAACGTTACAAGCTGACCAATATGCAGTTTACTAAATCTGGCACTAACGAGGCCCAGTAGCAAACAACGAAAAATCCACTGAGCAAACAAACACATCAGTGTTAAAAATTTGAAAACGACCAAAAGTGTAATTCTGAAGTTACTGCACACAATCCAGAGATTCGAGATTTTTTAAACTATTTTACAGTATTGTATTTGCAAATTTGCCCATACACAGCATTCCATCCTTTTCATAAAATGTCTCAGCGTTAAAAATTTGAATCCGATCAAAAGAGGTTTTCGCTGGTTATTAAATGGAAATCACTGGCAGATTTGGACTTTCGCGGCCATTAACAATGCACTGGGACTGCCACAATTTAGTGATATTAAAGATTTTTTCAGTCAGTTTCTGTTTGAATTGTTCAAACATTTAAGTGGGTTGAGTGTAGCAATTTTTTAATGTTAATAAAAATAATGTTTTTTTATCTTTCATTCTAAACTGTATATTGTTACGATACAAGGGCAAAAAAAAAAAAAATGAAAATTTTTGGATTCTCAAAATGCCTCGAGCACTTGATTTATCAGAAACTGGCTCAGTCTCACCCGTTACATTTGTCTCAGTTTCTCACTGCTACGCCCATCTCTCAGCTCCTCACTGCTGAGACCGTCACACGCCTCTCGGTTCCTCACTGCTGAGACCGTCACACAAGTCTCTCAGCTCATCACTGCTGAGACCATCACACAAGCCTCTCAGTTCCTCACTGTTGAGACCGTCACACAAGTCTCTCGGTTCCTCACTGCTGAGAGTGACACGCCAGTCTGTCAGTTCTTCACTGCTGAGAGCAGTTGCATAAGAACTCATTTCTATTCTGTCTCTCTTTCCCCTTCATCTACTCTGTACTTTCTCTTCTACCCTCTAACACTCTACTTTCCCCTCCCCTTCCTCTAGTACTCTAGGCCTTCCCTTTCCTTTACCCTTTCTCACTTTGTCTCCCTCACGTCTCTCTGTTTTCTCCAACCATTCTAATTCTCTTCTTCTCTTTCCTCTCTCGCTTACTCCTTCCCATATCCTCTCTTCACCTCTTCTGCCCTTTCTCTCTCACACTGTCACATACTACGTCAAACGAAAAAATCCTCCATTCAAACTGCGTCTCACTGGGTGGAGTTCACCTGCTCCCCCATCAATACTTCGTCAGATACCCATTATTCTACGCACTCTCTCCCATGTCATTCTCTCTCTCTCTCTCTCTCTCTCTCTCTCTCTCTCTCTCTCTCTCTCTCTCTTCCTAAACTCTCTAGCTTTCTCAGGATTTCTCTGGCATGTGACTGGATAGTTTTACGTCATTAAGTATTATGTGGATTAAAAGGCACACAAGTGATAGGTAGGGTTTTGAACATTCTACAGACGTATTGGGTATGGAGGAATGGTACAGAAACTGCTGATCTCCTGAGATTTTCACGCACAACAGTTGTAGAATTTACAGAGAATGGTGTGAAAATAAAACATCCAATGAGTGGCATGTGTAGGTAAAAACGCTTTATTAATGAAAGAGTTCAGAGAAGAATGGCCAGACTAGTTCAAGTTGATAGGAAGGCGGGAACCATACATAGTTTTAAGGCGAGGTATGATAGAGCTCATGGGGCAGGGAGAGAGAGGACCTAGTAGCAATCAGCGAAGAGGCGGGGCCAGGAGCTGTGAATCGACCCCTGCAACCACAAATAGGTGAGTACAAATAGGTGAGTACGTTGCAACAGTGGTATGCAGAAGAGCATCTGTAAACACACAACACGTCGAACATGGAAATGGACTGGTTACAGTAGTAGAAAACCACACCGGGTTCCACTCTTGTCAGCTAAGAGGAAACTGAGGCTACAGTGGGCACAGGCTCACCAAAACTGTACAGATGAAGATAGGAAAAAACGTCGCCTGGTTTGATGAAATGCGATTTACGCTGCTACTTGCAGATGGTAGCGTCAAGAATTGGCATAAACTTTTGGGATGAAGTGGAACAGGAGACTCGCAGCATGAATCTACAGCCGACAAATCTGCAGCAACCACGTAATGCTATCATGTCAACACAGACCAAGATTTCGAAGGAAAGTTTCCAGCACCTTGATCAGTCCCTGCCTGGAAGAATTCACTGTTCTGGAGAAGAGGCGCGTCTACCCAGTACCAAAAGATTGTGCCTAATGAAGTGGCCACTGAATCTAAATCACACACACACACGCACACACACACACACACACACACACACACACACACACACACACACATACACACACGAACATATATATATATATATATATATATATATATATATATATATATATATATATATATATATATATATATATATATATATAAATAAGATGGCGTAGCCAGCAGAGCTAGCTGTTTTACCTCCATCCGAGGACATTCAGTGTTGTGGGAACTTATAGGCTATTTTTCATTCGCTAGCTCTGCTGGCTGGGCCATCTTTGTAGGATTGGGTAGTCCTGTGGGTTAACGTGTCATGTGGTTCTAGCTCACCATGAGACGGGTCAGTGCAACATTGGTTCGAGTCCTTGGCTAGTGCAATGTTGTTATTGATCAATACCACTCGTTCGTGGTTACAATTATATATATATTGCAACCAATTATATATATATTGCAACTACTCACATTATCAAGTGAGTAGTCACGAAAGCGCTTGGAATTTCTCTATTCTTTCAGAGTGGTTGTTTTGCATATATATATATATATATATATATATATATATATATATATATATATATATATATATATATATATATATATATATATATATATATAGGGAGAAGGCAGCAGGGTGAGGGAGAAGACAGCAGGGTGCTGGAGAATTCAGCAGGATGAGAGAGAAGGCAGCAGGGTGAGAGAGAAGAGAGCAGGATGAGGGAGAAGGTAGCAGGGTGAGTGAGGAGGCAGCAGGGTGAGTGAGAAGGCAGCATGGTTAGGAAGAAGTCAGCAGAGTGAGGGAGAAGAGAGCAGGATGAGGGAGAAGGCAGCAAGGTGAAAGAGAAGACAGCAGGGTGAGTGAGAAGGCAGCAAGGTGACGGAGAAGGCAGCAGGGTTAGAGGAAAGGCAGCAGGGTGAGGGGGAAAGATAGCAGGGGTGAGGGGGAAGGCATCAGGGTGAGGGGGAAGGCAGCAGGGTGAGGGGGAAGGCAGCAGGGTGAGGGAGAAGGCAGCAGGGTGAGGGAGAAGACAGCAGGGTGAGGGAGAATTCAGCAGGGCGAGGGAGAAAACAGCAGGGCGAGCGAGAAGACAGCAGGGTGAGGGAGAAGGCAGCAGGGTGAGGGAGTAGGCAGCAGGGTGAGGGAGAAGACAACAAGGTGAGGGAGAAAGCAGGGTGAGGGAGAATTTAGTAGGGTGAGGGAGAAGGCAGCAGGATGAGGGAGAAAACAGCAGGGTGAGGGAGAAGGCAGCAGGGTGAGGGAGAAGCCAGCAGGGTGAGGGAGAAGAGAGCAGGATGAGGGAGAAGGTAGCAGGGTGAGCGAGAAGGCAGCAGGGTGAGGGAGAAGACAGCAGGGTGAGGGGAAAGGTAGCAGGGTGAGGGAGAAGGCAGCAGGGTGAGGGAGAAGACAGCAGGATTAGGGAGAAGGTAGCAGGGTGAGTGAGGAGGCAGCAGGGTGAGGGAGAAGACAGCAGGGTAAGGGAGAAAGCAGGGTGAGGGAGAATTTAGTAGGGTGAGGGAGAAGGCAGCAGGGTGAGGGAAAAGAAGCAGGATGAGGGAGAAGGCAGCAGGGTGAGGGAGAAGGCAGCAGGGTGAGGGAGAAGAGAGCAGGATGAGGGAGAAGGTAGCAGGGTGAGTGAGAAGGCAGCAGGGTGAGGGAGAAGACAGCAGGGTGAGGGGAAAGGCAGTAGGCTGAGGGAGAAGACAGCAAGGTGAGGGAGAAGAAAGCAGGATGAGGGAGAAGGTAGCAGGATGAGGGAGAAGGTAGCAGGGTGAGGGGGAAGGCAGCAGGGTGAGGGGAAAGGCAGCAGTGTAAGGGAAAAGACAGAAGGGTGAGGGAGAAGGCAGCAGGGTGAGAGAGAAGGCAGCAGGGTGAGGGAGAAGAGAGCAGGATGAGGGAGAAGGTAGCAGGGTGAGTGAGGAGGCAGCAGGGTGAGGGAGAAGACAGCAGGGTGAGGGGAAAGGCAGCAGGGTGAGGGAGAAGGCAGCAGGGTGAGGGAGAGGACAGCAGGATGAGGGAGAAGGTAGAAGGATGAGGGAGAAGGTAGCAGGGTGAGGGAGAAGGTAGCAGGGTGAAAGGAAAGTCAGCAGTGTAAGGGAGAAGACAGAAGGGTGAGGGAGAAGGCAGCAGGGTGAGGGAGAAGGCAGCAGGGTGAGTGAGAAATCAGCAGGGTGATGGAGAAGGCAGCACTGTGAGGGAGAAGGCAGCAGGGTGAGAGAGAAGGCAGAAGGGTGAGTGAGAAATCAGCAGGGTGAGGGAGAAAGCAGCAGGGTGAGGGAGAAGATAGCAGGGTGAGGGAGAAGACAGCAGGGTGAGGAAGAAGGCAGAATGGTGAGGGAGAAGGCAGCAGGGTGAGGGAGAAGAAAGCAGAGTGACGGAGAAGGCAGCAGGGTGAGGGAGAAGGCAGCAGGGTGACGGAGAAGGCAGCAGGGTGAGGGAGAAGGCAGCAGGGTGAGGGAGAAGGCAGCAGGGTGAGGGAGAAGGCAGCAGAATTCCATTTTACGTTTCTTCATTACATTATTGTTCGCGCCATCAAGACCTCCTCCATGAGACGGTAGGGTAAGATGAAGTGATGGGAATGAAGAAGGAGCGATGGGAGAGGGGGACGATGTAGTAATGGGAGGGGAGAAGATATAGTAATGGGAGGGGAGATGTAGTGATGGGAGGGAAGATGCAGTGATGGACGGGGAGACGATATTGTGATGAGAGTGGAGATGTGGTGATGGGAGGGGAGAAGATGTAGTGATGGGATGGGAGATGATGTAGTGATGGGAGGGGAGATGTAGTGATGGGAGGGGAGATGATGTAGTGATGGGAGGGGAGATGATGTAGTGATGGGAGGGGAGATGATGTAGTGATAGGGGAGAAGGGTGGGTGAAGGAGTGCCTTGATGCTCTAATGAATTGGATTTACCCTCCCTGGTCTCCAGTGGTTGGTTTTGAGAAAGACCTGCCTAGTATGGGCCAGTAGGCCTGCTGCAGTGTTCCTCCATTCTCATGTCCTTATGTTCTAACGACCACCCAGTCCTAAGGTGCTGTATGACGCCAAGGGGTTAAGATGTAATTTTAAGTCAGTGTTTCATATGTCGCCAAGATCAATTCTTTAATTCTCTTCCCGTGGGTCCTTTTCCATACTTGCGGGATTAGGTATGTTATGAATCTCTCCTGGCTCTCCAGGTGTGTGGCTGAGGATAGTGTCGCACATTACAAGGAGGGTATGATGTGTATCATATTCAAGATCATGTTTCGTGAACATAAGCATTAAACATTAAACCCAAAGGGCCACAAAACACTGTTTCAAATAATGAGTCTCACTGATTTAGCGTTCGCACCTTAACTGTTCTTGTTTGTTGTTGAACAACTATTTGTCATCTGACAGGACTAAATATTGCAAGCATTCTTAACGTTGCAAATTTCTGAAGTTTTAATTAATTTCAAAGCAGAGAAGCTCTCTATACAGGCAGTCGTAGGGAGGGAGGGACAACCAGGAATACCTTCTTCTGTAACCCAAATTTCTACCAAACTGAATACTACTTAACGATCTCAGAAAATATTCTTGAAGGGAGAGTTAAATCATCAGAATGCTTGTCACAGAATATAACACTGATGAGAACCCCACTGACATGGATCCGTGAGAAGCGCTTTAAGATAACTTAAATTATCTAGTTTTCAATTTAGGTTCAGTAGTCTCACATCATAATATCCTGTAGGAAGGTGCAAGATGATAATGCAACTTCAATGTTGCATATTCCAGAGGTACGTTTTCAAATGGCAAACGCCCCTGCCATGCCAGTTTAAAAACGTCTTTACTCCAATTACACCAAAATTAAATGTCCAGAGACATAAAAAAGCAGAATATTATATGTAAATATTATAGTAGTATACAAAGAGAGATTTTAATTTTGTAGAAAAAGAATTTTGCTAAGATAAGCAATGCTTGCTTCTCATAAATGTTTTCTAGAAATTATTGCTGTCATGCTCACTTTCTTCAAACTCACTTCCCTCTTACTCATTTTCTTTGTATTTGCTTAATACATACTCACTTCCTTTATACTTAATACGTTCTTATTATTTCATATTCAATTCACACTCACTTCATTAATACCAATTTCCTTCATTCTTTCTCCTTCATACCCATTTCTTTTATATTCACAGTTCTTACTCTTCTTCCTTCTCACTAATTTTAATCATATTCAGTTCACACACTCACCTTCTTCATTCTCATTTCCTTCACATTATCTTCCTTCATACTATCTCCCAGTGCTTCACTCATGATTGATCTTATTATTACTCTTTCCAAGTGTGAAATTTCATCTTCTATTTCATTATCTGCATTTCCAAATTCCTCAAACTATTCGCACCTCTGTAAAACCTTTACCTCATCAAGCACGTAACCCATCAGTGGAGAGCATTCAATAAAACTGAATTAAAAAAAATAGCTTTCAATGAATGAACCGTTGGTAATTTTTTCTAGTCATTTCTTTGTTTCATTGTTCCCACATGGACGTTTTCTAGGATATTGTGTCTGTTATGTTTTGGGATGAACTATGAGACATATTTGTTTACATTAATCATAGTGGCAAGTCATTCGAGGTGTTCCAATTTCAAGCAAGTTAAATTCTGTAAAATGTATTCAAAATTAATGTTATTGACCTCTTCCTTTGGATGGCACATGTCACTGAACATAGTGAATATTATCATGTATACAAATATAATTAATAAAATATATAGTACAGTGTGCAATAAGATCACAGTAAACAGGTGATTTCAAAATATGCAAAACAACCACTCTGAAAGAATAGAGAATTTCCAAGCGCTTTCGTGACTACTCACATTATCAAGGAACTAAGCGCTTGGAATTTCTCTATTCTTTCAGAGTGGTTGTTTTGCATAGTACAGTGTGTATCAGCGTCCCAATAAAAATGCACTCTGTCCTAAAATACAAGTGGGTACTCATCTGTTGTTTGAGATACTGATAAGGGATGGCTAGGCAGGGCTTATTTTTTGAAGTTTTCAAGGATTTCATCATTTCTGCATAATTCATGACGACGTTTCCTGGAGCATTAATCATGATATTTTTACTTTTGGGATGACTACTCAAGGTATTGTGGCCTTCAACTACGATAAGAAAGGTTTCACAGATTATATCTTAAAAATCGATTACAACAATGAAGACAAAATTGTTTTGACTTTAACATTAAATACTGAAACCTCAGAAATTCCAACAAAAGTATTTATTCCAAGGATAAGAAAAACAATCTTCAACACCCTCGATCAATAGCAATGAAAAATTACAACACTTCTACTCGAGGAGCTGATCAAATGGATGAAAGGATCTCAAACTACTGAACAAGAATGAACCAGAAGAAAGGGCAATAACCAATGGAAAAAAATAATTTTTTCGATGATGCAGTTGTAAACGCATAATTCTTGCAAATAAAGTTAAAAACAGAAACAACCACCCCCTCTACTTGCTTTCTGAAGGCATCTTGTTACCATCTTGAAACGGCGTGTCACGCAGAGTAGAACACCATGATATGTGCTAAGTGGAATACTATAGCATAAATTAGAACACTGGGTTGAACTTTCACATTTACGAAAGTATGCCAATTGTACTGGAAAGGCAACTTTCACACACACACACACACACACACACACACACACACACACACACACACACACTAAACCAATGTATACCCACCTCTCTCTATAACATTTCAAAAACAGCGTAGCTTCTAAGTCAGAGTAAGGATACACTTTAACAAAGTAAAACAAAGCATTATAACCAATACCTACAATAAAAAAAAATTCCAAATAACTTTTGAAGACAGCCAAAACACAGCTGGACGGGCATGGTAAAATATTCAAGGAATTCCGAGCGTTTGCTGTCTGTTTGGGCTGGCTTTCTTTTATCTTTGATGTGTTGATTTTTCTCTATTTTACTTTTGCAGAGTATTGTTACTGTTGTTATTGTTACTGCGTTTCTTATTGTTGTTGTTGTTATTAGTATCGTAGCTGCCGTTAGCGTTCGTGTTGTTGCCAGCTGTTGTTGCTATTACTGTTGTTACTGTTATGCTTGTTGCTGTGTGTATACGTGTGTGGGATGTATCTGTGTTGGAATGTGTACGTGTTTGTGTGAAGAGGGGTTATGTATCTGTGGGTATGTGTTTGTCTGTGTGGGGAGAAATCTGTGTGAATATGTGTGTTTGTGTGTGTGTGCGTGCGTGCGTGTGTGTGTGTGTGTGTGTGTGTGTGTGTGTGTGTGTGTGTGTGTGTGTGTGTGTGTGTGTGTGTGTGTGTGTGTGTGTGTGTGTGTGTGTGTGTGTGTGTGTGTGTGTGTGTGTGTGTGTGTGTGTGTGTGTGTGTGTGTGTGTGTGTGTGTGTGTGTGTGTGTGTGTGTTAATTTCGTTTTAAAAAGGTACTGTACTGAATATGTAGAGCTTTTGAGATTTTCAAAGCAGTTAGAAATGGAGTCTTTAATTTCGTAACTTGCTGAGGTATGGCCATTATTGTATTACTGCGGTCATTTTGTTCTCCATTTTATTTTCTTGTTATTCCCCTAATTAACCATTTTGTTCTCCCTCTAGAATGGAGGCTAATGACTCAAATATTAACTGTGGATGGGTGACCGAACTTCATCAAAGATGGTAGCTACAAGCATTACCATCATGCTTGCTATTAGTTTCGAGCCTTAGTACTTTTCCTGATTTCTAGACACACTTAATCAGACGTGGGTTAGTTGCATACTTAGTGACGAGCCTTACAAACGTACAACGCGCTTAATAACTTTTTGTTTAGATTCCTTAAAGCAGATCGTAGAACAACCAGAGGCGCTTATACAGCATAAGTTATCCGGTTGATGGGCGCATCTGGTAATGTGCTTGCTTCTATACACAACCCTATGTATTGGTAAAAGTAGCAGTAACGAAAAGAGCAGCAGCAATGACAGCAACAAAACCATCAGCAGCAGTAACAATATCGATAATATTAACAGTAACAACACTACTAAGATAAACGACAACAGTAACAGTAACACAAACGGTAACAGTAACAACAGTGACAGTAACAGGAAAGATAACGGTAACAATAACAATACCGACAACAGTAAGAGCAGAATTATTATTTACATGGGTTGAAGACACAACAACAACAACAACAACAACAACAACAACAACAACAATAATAATAATAATAATAATAATAATAATAATAATAATAATAATAATAATAATAATAACAACAACAACAACAATAATAATAATATCTGAAAGGAATTAACTTCATTTAAATTTTTCAAAAAATTTCCCAAGACAAATTATCGCGATACAATTTTCTCTCTAATTGCTGGAGTTTTCTTTGAGCAGATAATTAATTGTTTTTCAGTGGGAGAGAGAGAGAGAGAGAGAGAGAGAGAGAGAGAGAGAGAGAGAGAGAGAGAGAGAGAGAGAGAGAGAGAGAGAGAGAGAGAGAGAGAGAAACTTTCTTAGGGATGAACTACCGTGACACCAGTAATATGATGACTATCGTGACACCAATGGTATGATGACTACCGTGACACCAGTGATGGCTACCGTGACACCAGTGATATGATGACTACCGTGACATCAGTGATGGCTACCGTGACACCAGTGATATGATGACTACCGTGACACCAGTGATATGATAACTACCGTGACACCAGTGATATGACTACCGTGACACCAGTGGTATGATGACTACCGTGACACCAGTGATACCTGACCACATACTTCGCCAGTCCATATGCAGTATATACCAGCACGGGTTAGCTCGTCACAAAAACTGAATAATAATAATAATAATAATAATAATAATAATAATAATAATAATAATAATAATAATAATAAATGCTGGGAAATAACTTTGTGAATTCTTTAATAATCTGGCCCGTCCCTTCAATGGGGTAACACCTTGATGCCAGTTAAGGGCTCGCGATCCGTATACGGTGGGAAATGCGCCAGGAATTTTTTTTCCTCTCTTGAGAGTCAAAACATGCGCCAAACCCGTATGGGCCATAGGTAATTGGAAATGTCACATTTGGTGCAGCTTGTACTCTCCTGGTGATGCACCTCGTGACTCTAGGTGTGATGTGCTAAGTTGTGCCGTGTTGTGATCTGCTGTTTTGCTGTGCTGTGATCTATGTTGTGAACTGCAATGTTGTGGTGTGTAATGATCTGCTGTGTTGTGATCTATGTTATGCTGTGTTGCAATCTGCTGTGTGATCTATGTTACGCTGTGTTGTTATCTGTTATACTGGGTGTCGTGATCCGCCATGTTGTGCTGTGTTGTGATCACAGGGTAGGCGTACTTCCTGTATTTGGGTCTTTAAAACTGATCATATTACCTGCACATTCCAATAATTGCAAGACCCTTTCCCTAATCACAATAGGTCAGCTTTTAAAATTTGAAGCCGATCTGACGAGTCGTTCTAGTTCTCCTGGATACCTGTGACTGTTTTGTGTGTCTTTTCAGCCAAGAAATTTCTTACTCAGTGTTTCACACATTTTCTCTTTCGAGTGAAAATTTTTGTCATTATTCTTTATCATTTGCATTTTTACGCACTTTCATTGAGGATTTCACGAGTTTTACGTTGCTTTTGTTCTGCATTACTCTTTTATTCTTTATCTTTTCGTACCTGGTCACAGACCGGGCTGCGGGGGCGTTGACCCTCGGAACTCTCTCCAGGTAAACTCCAGGTAAACCTATTTTTCTGCCACTCCCTACCATCGTATTCTGCAGTCCTGAAATCCTTGTGGAATCCTGCCATCCTCGACCTTCCCACCCTGCCGCCCATCGATCCTGCCACCCTACCACCTACAGCAGAAGGGGCAGGGTGTACGGAGGGTTGTCGCTCACTAACCACAAAATACAACAGTAGAGGCAGGGTGTACGGAGGGTTGTCGCTCACTAACACACTACAGCAGTAGGGGCAGGGTGTACGGAGGGTCGTCGCTCACTAACCACACACTACAGCAGTAGAGGCAGGGTGTACGGAGGGTCGTCGCTCACTAACACACTACAGCAGTAGAGGCAGGGTGTACGGAGGGTCGTCGCTCACTAACACACTACAGCAGTAGAGGCAGGGTGTACAGAGGGTTGTAGCTCACTAACCATACACTACAGCAGTAGAGGCAGGGTGTACGGAGGGTTGTCGCTCACTAACCACACACTACAGCAGTAGAGGCAGGGTGTACAGAGGGTTGTAGCTCACTAACCATACACTACAGCAGTAGAGGCAGGGTGTACGGAGGGTTGTCGCTCACTAACCACACACTACAGCAGTAGGGGCAGGGTGTACGGAGGGTTGTCGCTCACTAACCACACACTACAGCAGTAGGGGCAGGGTGTACGGAGAGTTGTCGCTCACTAACCACACACTTCAGCAGTAGGGGCAGGGTGTACGGAGGGTCGTCGCTCACTAACCACACACTACTACATCAGCCACTAGCAACAAGTGGTGTAATTAAATGTGGAGTTTTATAACCAAGAAATATGCGAGCAGCATATTAAAACTCAAACTATGTAAGCAGGTCAAGTTAATTTCTCTGTAAAGAAACTCCCCTCAAGGAAGGTTCCTTGATGTTGGTGAGGGGCTCTTGATTTAGGGAATTGGATCTGTGCTCCAGTTCCCCAAATTAAGCCTGAATGCCTTCCACATCCCCCCCCCCCCAGGCGCTGTATAATCCTCCGGGTTTAGCGCTTCCCCCTTGATTGTAATAATAATAATAATGTAAAGAAACTATAACCAAAAAATGAGATTATTAATTCTTATGATTACTATTATTATTGCTATTATTATTATTATTATTGTTAATATTTTGTTATTATTATTGAATCTACCTATCCCTTGAAGGGAAAAATGAAAGGAAATGAAGAGAAAGAGATGATGTGATGATGAGCAAGATAGGAAAGAGGGAAGAGAATAATGCAAGACTAAGTTTTAGAGAATATTTTTTTAAACCTTGAATTTGCATAAACTCTGCAGCTCCATATGTTGTTTCCTTGTTATTTTTTTCCAGCAACATATTATTAACTTTATACAATGCTGAAACAATATTTATCGTTATACACTAAGGTATTAACTGATGCTACTATGTTTCCTGCATCAGTCTATATTAATGTATATTGCTATACTTACTGCACCAGTCTATCGTGATGTATATTGCTATACTTACCGCAGCAGTCTATCGCGATGTATATTGTGAAATTATTCCTGCAGTGCAACCTTGGAAATTCTCTTTTAACTAATTTACTTATTTCTGCTCTGGTGTGCTGTATAGTCCTTGTGGCTTAGCGCTTCTTTTTGATTATAATAATAATCTGCTCTGGTGTTCTAAGTTCAAATTAATATATATGCAGTGTGTGTGTGTGTGTGTGTGTGTGTGTGTGTGTGTGTGTGTGTGTGTGTGTGTGTGTGCGTGCGTGCGTGCGTGCGTGCGTGCGTGCGTGAGCGCGCAGATTTCAGTTGTACACTAGTTGTCATATAAATCTAACAGACCATTCAAAATGTATCTCCATTTGTCAATATAACGGTGAATTATTATTATTTATGCAAATAACCCGCACTGAGGAGGCAAACCTATAGCGACGTTACAGTCCGACTTGGACCATTAACAAGTTACAATGAAACGAGAAGGGATGGAAGCCAAAATAAAGTAAAGAGGGAGCGGGTGAAAGATATGGTAGAAAGGGAGAAGGGAGCAGTTGTAGTAGTGGTAGTGATGGAGGTGGTGATAGTAGTAGAATAGTAGCAGCAACAGCAGTAGTAGTAGTAGCAATAGTCGCAGTAGTATTAGTAGTAGCAGTAGTATTAGTAATAGCAGTAGTATTAGTAATAGTTGTAGTAGTATTATATGTAGTAGCAATAGTATTAATAGTAGTGTAATTATTATTAGTAGTAACAGTAGTAGTAGTAGTATTAGTAGTAGTAGCAGAAGTAGTAGTAGTAACAGCAGTAGTAGTAGAAATAGCAGTAGTAGTAGTAGTAAAAGTAGAGCAATGGTAGAGGTAGAAATAAAAGAGGTAGTAGCAGTAGTAGTGGAAAACCGAGAGAAAATAATGCTGGTTATTTGAAAATTGTTTCAGACACAGTATTGGAACTTTTAGATTATTATTATTATTATTATTATTATTATTATTATTATTATTATTATTATTATTATTATTGTTGTTGTTGTGTTCGTGGGGAATCACTAAACACAGAGTATATACAGCACCTGAGGAATGGCAAAGAATCATGTTAGATCACTAAAAGAACACGACCTGGTTTAATACAATGCTCAGTGGTCACTTCTTCGGTTTAGTTCAGTTCTGGTGCTGTTAGAAAATGAACACGAGTCCATATACGTTTTGTTCCCGTTCACGCAACAGTAAATTGGTACCCGGATGTCAGTTGTGGGTGGCATCCTGAGGGAGGAGAGGGTGGGTTGTTGCCTGCCTGAGATAGGGCTGGGATTCGAAATGAGTTGAGGTCTGATGCCAGACCCTACATTCAGTGGTGTGAAAAATGGATTCTTGTGCTTATTTGACTTTTCCAGGAGAACGACCTCGAGATTCTATTATAGATATTTTGTGCTTGAAAGGCGTTGTATTTTTAACATTTTTAGAAGTTCAGACGTAACTAACATACACAGGTCATTTAGAGAGAGAGAGAGAGAGAGAGAATGGCGACTGACATACATACAGTTTATCACACCGAAGACATTCTTGAAAGTGAATATTCTGGCCCATAAGTGGCTCTAACTTCACCCACTATATTTTTGTTCTAATAAAAAATGTATGCATACTGAAAATAACTACAACTGAGATAAAGTCTAGGCAATGAATGAGTGGATATCAGAGTAGAAGGAGGGAGAATGCAGGAAGTAAATGTATATAGATATCTGGGAGTGAACGTGTAGGCAGATGGTTCAATGAAAGACGAGGTGAACTATACACTGGATTAAGGGAAAAGAAGGTGGGTGATGCGTTGAGACACCTTCAAAAAGAAGCTTACTTATGGAGGTGATAAGGGTAATGTACCAAAATATAGTAATACCAGACTTTTACATGAGTGTGAGTTGTGGGTTTTAACCTTTGCATCGAGGAGGAGTTTTGAAATATTAAAGGTGACATATCGGAGAGTAATGTGTGGTGTGTAATTAGAAGATTGTGTGAGATTACGAATGTACTTAATTGAGAGAGTGGTTGTTGAGGTCATTTGGGAATTTATAGAAGATGGATCAGAAAAAGAACTACCAAGATGAATAACTAAATCTTTGGTTGAATGACAGAGGGTAGGGGTAGTCCACGAAAAGGATGGAGTGAGGCTTTGATTGCTTGGGGCTTGAGCAGCCAACGGGCTTCTGCGAGCGTGTTACTACAGACTGCGAGGAAACAAGTGGATATTATGGCTTGAAGTGATGGTAGAGAGTGAACAAAGTAACATTTATAAAGAGATTCAGAGACACCAGTTAGCCAAGCTTGAGTCCGGATTTGGGACGTACAACACCTGCATTCTGAAGGAGGGATGGGGTTGTTGCAATGAGGAGGGTCAATTGTATTGTGTCATGTCAGCACACTTCTGGCATGACAACTATTGAATGAATGATGGTGCATGTGTTCCATTTTTTTCTGAAGGGAGAAAGAGTGGTAGGGTGGTAGTCTCCCTGTCTCACTGGGAGACGCCGGTGTGCTAAGATAATATACATGACATTTTTTAGGGCAGCGTGAAAAATGAACTGATATAGAAAAAAGGTCTTCAATCGTATAAAAAATGCAGGAACTCTTAATCTACTCTTGTAATGTCTTATGAGAAGATAAACAAATACGCAGCCAAAAACACACAAACATTTTTTTTTTATTTTTTTTTTTTCAGATTTGTGTCAGAGTGAAAAGTGACGGCGTAGATTAGGAGCCGCTTCAAGCAAAAACAATAAAAGCCTCCTCCTCTCCCCTGTGTCAATGTCTCACCCTCCCCTCCCCTCCGTCAGTGTCTCTTTCCCCCCTCCCCTCCGCCAGCGTCTCACTCTCCCCTCCCCTCCGCCAGCGTGTCACCCTCCCCTTCCATCCGGCAGCGTCTCTCTCTCCCTTCCCCTCTGTCAGCGTCTCATCCTCCCCTCCCTTCCCTACGTCATCGTCTCTCCCTTCCCTCCTTTCCCCTATATTATCATCTCTCCCTCCCTTTCCCTTCGTTAGCGTCTCACCCCACCTCTCCTTCGCACATTAAGAGAACCCCACAAACAGATGAAATCAAAATGGATTTCTTTTCATACTTGTAAAAAATGAGAATGTTACAGGCGTTCAAAGCAGACGTGTTTTTCGTGTTACTGCAGACTGTAACTCTACGTTGCCTGTGTTTTTAAATGAGAGTGTGTGCATAGGAAGCACAGAGTTTGATTTCTGCTCTAATTAGAGAGAGTTTGATTTCTGCTCTAATTACCGCTACCACTAATATCACAAACTGCTTTTAACCTATTATATCCCGACTGGCTTATTATTATCAACTGAACATAATGAGATATAGAAGAATCTAAAATAATATTAGAATATCGTTGACTACAGTCATACTCGGCAAAGCATTTAGTTAAATTCTATATTTACGAAATTTTTGTTACGTTTCGTATTGACTGTGAACTCCCAGCGTCTGCAAATTTGCTATAATTTTGCTGCCTTTCTTCTCTCGAAGCTGAATTCAGCTTCTTCGAGGTATCAGCTCTCTTTACACTGTCAATAGTTTTCGAGTTTCAGTGTATCAAATCTGTTAGAGTATCTCAAACGTTTAAATGAGATCTCGTGGTCTCCGTTTCCTAAGTGAATCTTTCTTCAAAAGCTTTGTTTCATAAAGATGATACGAGCGTAATTATCTTTCTCTGCACGTTCTACTGCCTACCACCACCTTATATGAAATATGAGGACCAAAAATAGCCAGCTTGTTTGTTCGTGGTGTCGGGTACTCGAGAACAGGTTACACGCAGCCTCATTGGCCCGCGTTCAGTCAAACGTTAAACCTACCTGGAGATTACCTGGAGGTTATTCCGGGGATCAACGCCCCCGCGACCCGGTCCAGGACCAGGCCTCCCGATGGATCAGGGCCTGATCAACTAGGCTGTTACTGCTGGCCGCACGCAGTCCAACGTACGAGCCACAGCCCGGCTGATCCGGCACTAACTTTAGGTATCTGTCCAGCTCTCTCTTGAAGGCAGCCAGGGGCTTATTGGCAATTCCCCTAATGCTTGATGGGAGGCTGTTGAACAGTTTTGGGCCCCGGACACTTATGGTGTTTTCCCTTAGTGTACCAATGGCGCCCCTACTTTTTATTGGGGGCATTTTGCATCGCCTGCCCAGTCTTTTACTTTCGTAGGGAGTGATTTCTGTGTGCAGATTTGGGACCATTCCTTCCAAGATTTTCCAAGTGTAGATTATGATATATCTCTCCCTCCTGCGTTCCAACGAGTACAAGTCAAGTGCTTCCAAGCGTTCCCAGTAGTTAAGGTGCTTGACAGAACTTAAACATGCAGTAAAGGATCTCTGTACACTCTCTAGATCTGTGATTTCACCTGCTTTGAATGGAGATGTTAATGTACAGCAGTATTCCAGCCTAGAGAGAACAAGTGATTTGAAAAGGATCATCATTGGCTTGGCATCTCTCGTTTTGAAAGTTCTCATTATCCATCCTATCATTTTCTTTGCACGTGCGATCGTGGCACTGTTGTGATCCTTGAAAGTGAGATCCTCAGACATTACTACCCCCAGGTCCCTTACATTATTTTTCCGCTCTATTGTATGGCCGGAGTCAATAGTATACTCTGTTCTAGTTATTATCTCCTCCAGTTTTCCATAACGGAGTAGTTGGAATTTGTCCTCATTGAACATCATATTGTTTACCGTTGCCCACTGGAAAACTTTGTTTATATCTTCTTGGAGGTTAACCGCGTCCTCAGCAGATGACAGCCTCATGCAGATCCTAGTATCATCCGCAAAGGATGATACGGTGCTGTGGTGTATATCTCTGTCTGTCTGATATGAGGATAAGGAATAAGATGGGGTGAGTACTGTGCCTTGTGGAACAGAGCTCTTCACTATGGCAGCCTCCGATTTAACTCTGTTGACCACTACTCTTTGTGTTCGATTTGTTAGGAAGTTGAAGATCCATCTCCCCACTTTTCCAGTTATTCCTTTAGCACGTCTTTTATGGGCTATTACGCCATGATCGCATTTGTCAAATGCTTTTGCAAATTCTGTGTATATTACATCTGCATTCTGATTTTCTTCCAGTGCATCCAAGACCATGTCATAGTGATCCAGTAGTTGTGAGAGGCAGGAGCGACCTGCCCTGAACCCATGTTGCCCTGGATTGTGCAGATTTTGGGAATCCAGGTGATTTGCAATCCTGCTTCTTAGCACTCTTTCAAAGATTTTTATGATGCGGGACGTCAGAGCTATTGGTCTATAGTTCTTAGCTAATGCTTTGCTGCCACCTTTATGGAGTGGGGCTATATCCGTTGTTTTAAGTGACTGTGGAATTTCAATCATATATTTGATTGCATTTAGTATAACAATTTCGGGGGAAATTCCTCTAGATTCGAGAAAAATAAAGTAAAAAAAAAGATCAATTTCCAGATATCACACAGTCAGAAATTTTAGGATTTTCTTTAAATCTGAGAGAAGGAAGCACGGCTGCCCTTGCAGGAAGCAAAAAAAAAAAAACATAGGTATTAGGAAAAGGATTTAAAAACGCTTCCGAAGCGAGGTATAAAAAAAATTCCAGTCAATAGACTGAGCTTTGAAGGAGAGAATAATTGAAGGGAAGAGATGTAGGAGAGAAAAGTTGAGGGAGATGAAAGGAAAGAGGGAGGGAGGGAAGTAATGAAATGTGGAAAGGGAAGGAAATCCATAGATGGAAGGAGAGGGGGAAAAGTTTGAGGAAGGGAGAGAAATATGGAGATTGATGGAAATAGATGGCGGAGAGGGTTTAATCGATATCAATCAGGACTTTTTTTTTTTTTTTGCTATGTTGTTTAGGAACTTATTCCCAATCATTCCCATTCCTCCCCATACATTCCAGATAATTTTACTAATTATTATTTCTACCAAATATCATTTTATTACGAATGAGTTGAAAATTTGAAGAAAAACACGATTTTTTTTTCTCTGGACCAATCCTTATTCTCGTTTTTTTTATGTCCGTTGGAACGAGTTGTGTATGTAAATTGTAGTGTGCTGTAAAGGTGGCACATTATAATGGTAGTACCTTATCATAGTACGTTATCATAGCACAATATCATGTTAGTACGTTATCATGGTATTATGTTATCATGGTTAGTAAGCTTTCATTGTTAGTAAGTTATCATGGTTAGTACGTTATCATGGTAGTACGCTATCATGGTAGTACGTCATCATAGTATTACGTTATCATGTTAGTACGTTATCGTGGTATACATCATAATGCTAGCACAGATGGCTTTATGTTCAGCGACATGGCCTTCAGCTCACACTCGACGGAGCAAGGTTCAATCCCTGGTGGGTTGAGATGTATGTATGGGTAAGTCTCCTAACACATACCCCTCCTCACCTAACAGTAAACAGGTACCTGACTGTCAATGTTTTAGTACCTGCCTCTCGTGACTTAGCAGTAAGTAGGTACCTGGATTATTGCTATCAAATTCAAGAAGAAATACTCTGTTGAAAAGGTTTGATCTAAGGAAGGGTAGTACCGCTCCAATTCCTCACATACTTTGACATGGACGAAGGTAAAGTGTAAGATCCTAACTTGAAAATTCAACTGAGCAAAAATAAATACAAGGAAAATTTATTCCGGTGTTTGTAACACAGAAATAATTTTGTTAAGGAAACGTTGATCTGCCCTAACAAAATTGTTTTTTGCGTTAATTTCTCGTTGAAATACAGCAGTAAGTGGAGCAGATACCAAACTTTTGTTCATCAAAAATCCCAGCTGATTAACTCCGTTTAGTGCTTTTGTAGGACGAAACATTCTGAAGTTGACAGTTACTGAACGTAAGTAAATGAGAGAGGTCAGTGTTTGTTTTCGTTGTGATAAGCTCTTCATGTAAAATAAATGGAGGTAAATCCTTTACGTTATGTTTATCATGTGTGTTTGTGTGTGTGTGTGTGTGTGTGTTTGTGGATGAGTGCGTATACGTGTGGGGGAGAGAGAGAGTGTGAGGGTGTGATAAGTGTGAGAGCTGCGAAGGCGTGACAGCCGTGGGAGTGCGTGAAGGATGTTAGGGTGTGAAGATTTAAGGATGTGAGAGTGTTAAGGATGTGAGGACTAAAGGATATAAGGGTAAGAGAACATAAAGGTGAAACGACGCAGGGGAGTGAAGGTATGGGGTGTTATGCTGTGAGTGATGAGGGTGTGAGAGTGTAAATGTGTTAGAGAGGGTGTGGGGGATACGGTAGTGTGAGGATAAGAGTGTGTTAGTGTAAGTTGTGACATTTACGAAGCACTTTGACCGCGTAGGTCACACTTATCATATATTTAGCAAGGGTGCAGTTTGCCGAATAAGCCAATCAAAAATTGTTTTTGCCATAAATCAGCGGCAATCGATCTGACCATTACGAAAAAATACATGTTATTGATTTTATGTAATAATAAAAAAAATTAAATTAACCTATGATATATATAGTAGAATTTGGTTTAAGGGAGGTCAAATGATGTTTCTATGTTAGTTTTGACTCAAAAACAAAATTATATCATTGTCAATGAAAAAAAATTAGCTATCAGTCTGAAAAAATGTTTTGGGGACATGTTTAATGTTTAAAAAAGTTTGGCTTATTCGGCAACACTGCACTAGCCAAGGAGTCGAACCCATTCTGTTTTGGCCCGCCTCATGGTGAGAGAAAACGCATGACGCTTTAAACCACTAGACCACACAATCCTTAAGGTCTAAAGCGTCATGCGTTTTCTCTCACCATGAGGCGGGCCAAAACAGCATGGGTTCGACTCCTTGGCTACCGCAGTGTTGTTATTGATCAATACCACTTGTTCTGTGGGTACAATAAGATTATATATATATATATATATATATATATATATAGGAATATTTTATTACATAATATGGCACAGAAGATTTAAGAGATACATTGTTGATATAAAGGTGGCATATACGGTACATGTTGTTACGTGTGTATCACCGATTATAAGGCGAAAATCTCATCCAGCTCCTCAGAGCTGGGGCGTGTGCCCAAAATGCAGCATGCATTACCCCTTTGAACAGCCGCACTGAGCCGCTGGAACAGAAAACTAGCTGCCCTGGGATCCCTAGTTACCCTGATGAGTCTTTTTCCCAACTCCTTAAGGAAATTAGATGCACTCTTTCCCCATGAGCCAAGGGTCTCTGAGCCTATGGGAACAAACATATAATGATGGGCAAGTTCTCCATATTTTCTAGACTTTTGGGACTCCCTAAAGCTGGCAGCTGCCCCTCCTTCCTCCCTGGTGTATTGGAGATAGGTATCAGCCAAGGTAGATGCACATGTATAGTCCCACACCACCTGCTTCCCATCTGTCCAGGCTTGAAGGGTGATACCATCTGGACGCTTCTGGCTGCCATCAGATCTGCATAGTTGGGGTGGCTCCCTTACTGCTGGGCATCCAGCTGTTGTGAGGTATATATATATATATATATATATATATATATATATATATATATATATATATATATATATATATATATATATATATATATATATATATATATATATATGGCATTTATGGATTTGGAAAAGGCGCATGACAGGGTGGATAGGGGGGCAATGTGGCAGATGTTGCAGGTCTATGGTGTAGGAGGTAGGTTACTGAAAGCAGTGAAGAGTTTTTACGAGGATAGTGAGGCTCAAGTTAGAGTATGTAGGGAAGAGGGAAATTATTTCCCAGTAAAAGTAGGCCTTAGACAAGGATGTGTGATGTCACCGTGGTTGTTTAATATATTTATAGATGGGGTTGTAAGAGAAGTAAATGCGAGGGTCTTGGCAAGAGGCGTGGAGTTAAAAGATAAAGAATCACACATAAAGTGGGAGTTGTCACAGTTGCTCTTTGCTGATGACACTGTGCTCTTGGGAGATTCTGAAGAGAAGTTGCAGAGATTGGTGGATGAATTTGGTAGGGTGTGCAAAAGAAGAAAATTGAAAGTGAATACAGGAAAGAGTAAGGTTATGAGGATAACAAAAATATTAGGTGATGAAAGATTGGATATCAGATTGGAGGGAGAGAGTATGGAGGAGGTGAATGTATTCAGATATTTGGGAGTGGACGTGTCAGCGGATGGGTCTATGAAAGATGAGGTGAATCATAGAATTGATGAGGGGAAAAGGGTGAGTGGTGCACTTAGGAGTCTGTGGAGACAAAGAACTTTGTCCTTGGAGGCAAAGAGAGGAATGTATGAGAGTATAGCTTTACCATCGCTCTTATATGGGTGTGAAGCATGGGTGATGAATGTTGCAGCGAGGAGAAGGCTGGAGGCAGTGGAGATGTCATGTCTGAGAGCAATGTGTGGTGTGAATATAATGCAGAGAATTCGTAGTTTGGAAGTTAGGAGGAGGTGCGGGATTACCAAAACTGTTGTCCAGAGGGCTGAGGAAGGGTTGTTGAGGTGGTTCGGACATGTGGAGAGAATGGAACGAAACAGAATAACTTCAAGAGTGTATCAGTCTGTAGTGGAAGGAAGGTGGGGTAGGGGTCGGCCTAGGAAAGGTTGGTGGGAGGGGGTAAAGGAGGTTTTGTGTGCGAGGGGCTTGGACTTCCAGCAGGCATGCGTGAGCGTGTTTGATAGGAGTGAATGGAGACAAATGGTTTTTAATACTTGACGTGCTGTTGGAGTGTGAGCAAAGTAACATTTATGAAGGGGTTCAGGGAAACCGGCAGGCCGGACTTAAGTCCTGGAGATGGGAAGTACAGTGCCTGCACTCTGAAGGAGGGGTGTTAATGTTGCAGTTTAAAAACTGTAGTGTAAAGCACCCTTCTGGCAAGACAGTGATGGAGTGAATGATGGTGAAAGTTTTTCTTTTTCGGGCCACCCTGCCTTGGTGGGAATCGGCCAGTGTGATAAAACCAAATATATATATATATATATATATATATATATATATATATATATATATATATATATATATTATATTAACACATCGGCCGATTCCCACCAAGGCAGGGTGGCCCATAAAAGAAAAACTTTCATCATTCACTCCATCACTGTCTTGCCGGAAGGGTGCTTTACATTGCAGTTTTTAAACTGCAACATTAACACCCCTCCTTCAGACTGCAGACACTGTACTTCCCATCTCCAGGACTCAAGTTCGGCCTGCCGGTTTCCCTGAATCCCTTCATAAATGTTACTTTGCCCACACTCCAACAGCACGTCAAGTATTAAAAACCATTTGTCTCCATTCACTCCTATCAAATACTCTCACGCATGCTTGCTGGAAGTCCAAACCCCTCGCACACAAAACCTCCTTTACCCCCGCCCTCCAACCTTCCCTAGGCCGACCTCAACTACTGATTTATACACTCTCGAAGTCATTCTGTTTCGTTCCATTCTCACATGTCTGAACCACCTCAACAACCCTTCCTCAGCCCTCTGGACAACAGTTTTGGCAATCCCGCACCTCCTAACTTCCAAACTACGAATTCTCTGCATTATATTCACACTGCACATTGCCCTCAGACATGACATCTCCACTGCCTCCAGCCTTCTCATCACTGCAACATTCATCACCCATGCTTCACACCCATATAAGAGCGCTGGTAAAACTATACTCTCATACATTCCCCTCTTTGCCTCCAAGGACAAAGTTATTTGTCTCCACAGACTCCTAAGTGCACCGCTCACCCTTTTTTGGTTGTTTTGCACACACACACACACACACACACACATATATATATATATATATATATATATATATATATATATATATATATATATATATATATATATATATTTAAATATATATATATTTATTTTTATTTTATTATTATCACACTGGCCGATTCCCACCAAGGCAGGGTGGCCCGAAAAAGAAAAACTTTCACCATCATTCACTCCATCACTGTCTTGCCAGAAGGGTGCTTTACACTACAGTTTTTAAACTGCAACATTAACACCCCTCCTTCAGAGTGCAGGCACTGTACTTCCCATCAAGGATGTATTCCAGAGGAATACATCCTTGTTTAATGCAGCAAATGACCTGTAAGGTAAATTACAGAATTTACATCAACATGTTCTGGACACTGGCTGTTAGCAATATTTCAGATGTATCTTTAAATTGTATTTCTCAAGCTCAGCAGTCGTGGGCAGTGTGCTACGTGTGTTTCATGAGGACATATTTGCATAACGTTGTTTTCTCTGTTGTTGAGTTGTCGCGATGCTGAAGGATGGTGAATTACGGTCTCACTCTCTCCGCCTTGTACTCTGGGGAAATTTTCTTCTGGCGGTGAACGAGGTCCGTTGTGTTATATTCTGTTCACTTTTGTGCTGCTTACAATGATATACTGTCGCCATTGTTTTATGCCCTGTTCACTTTATACTACGCAGTGTTCTGTTGACGGCACTGTATAATTTTTTGTTCTGTGTTATATTTTGTTCCCAGCATTCTGTGTACAGTGCTTTGTCGACACTAGTGGTGAGGATTTTTTTGAGTGCTAGTTGGTACACCTGTGACTGGCAGGAGGGAAGGTAGCAGGGGTTTTCAACGTGTTAAGTGGTTGGGCAGTTGCATATTGCTGGGGGCTGCTGGTGAGTGTTGTCAGGAACTGACGTGGGTTGGTGGGAGCTGGTGTAGGCTGGTGTCGTCTGGCGTGGGTTGTTGTGTATTGGATGCTGGCGTGGGTAGGTGGAGGCTGGCGTTTGTTGCTGTTGTTCATGCGTGGGTCAGTTTTCGGTGGGAGACATTGCTGTAGGCTGCGCTGGGAAGAAAAGCCTCTTCTCTGAAATTTTCAGACTTTCCAATTATGGTTTGTCTATTATGTTTAAATCCAGTCGAATACACCAGGGTCATTCAGACTCATTCAGAGTCATTCATTTCTTATTTAAGGTAGAATAACAGCTTTTAGCCTATAAATAAGTCAAGGTAGAATAACAGTTTTTAGCCTATAAATAAGTCAAGGTAGAATAACAATTCTTAACCTGTAAATAAGTCAAGGTAAGTAACAGCTCTTAATTTGTAAATAAAATGAAAAAGAATAATATATCTTGGGCTGTAACATATCTTGGGCTGTAACATATCTTGGGCTGTAAATGCAACAGCGAGGAAAAAAAATTACGGTTGAAATACTTCAGGACTCAACTGCGGTATCTTTACTGTTATGCTGTTATGGCATACATTGATTATTGATGGCGCAATGAAGCTCAACACAGAGCAGAGAAACTGTCTTCACCAGATTCATCTTCTGAAACTTGTGTCTTTACTTTATTATTGCGAAGATAAACGGTGTATAACCACAGAACGGGTTTTAAATAAACAAATACATAACAGGCTGTTGTACAGTATGTTGTACACACTGTTGATTGTTTTTGGCATAGGCCTTTGAACAGGCGAACGGTTGTTCCAATAATAATTTTGCTCAGAATCTGTGTCTGTTTCAACTTTCTGTGTGGCAATGAGGTCGTCTAATCCACCGGAAGAACTAGCGCTGAGAACAGTTCTTTTTTCTTCACACATAACAAGCAGTGAATGACCTTTCCATGATAGCAGTGGAAAATATGTTATTCATACAAAATCCAGCCTGTGGTGGAGATAAACATTCAGTTACCAAAAATCCAGCTGTCACGTTTCACTTTGTGTAGAGATTTATCAATTATTGAAAAGATTGTTTACATAATTATTATCTTGTGATTTATGTTAATGACAAATAGATGAAGAGAGGGAGAGAGGAAAGAAAAGGGAAGGAAAGAGGTGAAGGAGGGACAAATGAAAGGGAGTAAGTAAGTAGGAGTGAAGGAGTTTGGAAGTGAGGGAGGGATTATATAGTGAGGGAGGGAAAAAAGATGATAATGAACGGATAGAGGGGGAGGGGAGAGAATTATGAAGAGAGAGAGAGAGGAAAATATGTTTGGAGTGAAAAAGGGAAGGATGGATGGATGGAATGAAAGAGAGAATTAGTGAATACTGCCAGCTGAAAGAGAGAGAGAGAGAGAGAGAGAGAGAGAGAGAGAGAGAGAGAGAGAGAGAGAGAGAGAGAGAGAGAGAGAGAGAGAGAGAGAGAGAGAGAAGCACTTACATTAGTTAAGTGATCCAGTAACACACTCACACTCAGGCCAAATTAATTACTTCATTTTTAAACAGATGAATAAAGAAGTGAGTTTTGTTACTCGTTGATGCTGCTCACGAGGATTTACTTTTACGTAATTACTCAGAAAATATGCAGATATATTACTGAAATAATGTTTTGGGGATTTTGGCCTATACGGCAGGTTCGGCTTATTGGGTACGATAATATATATATATATATATATATATATATATATATATATATATATATATATATATATATATATATATATATATATATATATATATATATATATGTCGTGCCGATTATGTAAAACTTGCTATTTCGGCTTAAATAGCAACGCTCTTCTTGCCGAATAAGGCAAGTGAAAATTTGTGTATGCAATAATTTTGCAAAAATCATTCTGAACCTAATGAAAAAAATATATTTCACTGTGTTTGTTTAATATTAATTATTTTAAACTTACCTAAAATATATTTAATTGGATTAGGCTCAGTTAAATCGAGCTTGTTATAATAAGGTTAGGTAAGTTGTCTAAGGCTCGTTTGGTACAAAATTATTAATTTTTTACATTAACATAAATGAAAAATATATATTTTTAAACTTATAACAAAATTTTAGAAAGGACTTAATTTTAAATGAGTTCTTGCTACTTGACCAATTTTACTTATTCGGCACGAATAAGTTAATGATGTGGAACAAGGGCTAATGATGTGGATCACGGGTTAATGATGTAGATCACGGGTTAATGATGTGGATCACAGGTTAATGATGTGGATCACGGGTTAACGATGTGGAACACGGGTTAATGATGTGGAACACGGGTTAATGATGTGGATCACGGGTTAATGATGTGGAACACGGGTTGATGATGTGGAACACGGCTTATTGATTAATGATGCGGGTTAATGATGTGGAACAAGGGCTAATGATGTGGATCACGGGTTAATGATGTAGATCACGGGTTAATGATGTGGATCACAGGTTAATGATGTGGATCACGGGTTAATGATGTGGAACACGGGTTAATGATGTGGAACACGGGTTAATGATGTGGATCACGGGTTAATGATGTGGAACACGGGTTGATGATGTGGAACACGGCTTATTGATTAATGATGTGAAACACAGGGTAATGAATGAAGCTTCGGACTTCACCTACTGACTCAACTTGTACGTTCCAAGTGCGTACGTGCCCTAGCTACGGTGATCGTACCTAGATCGTGCCCTAGAGGTTGATCATACCTAATGCATACTTGCCCTTGAGAGGTTTATCGCACCTAGTTTGTACGTGCCTTAGAGAGGTTTATTATACCTAGTGCATACGTACCCTTGAGAGGTTGATCGTACCTAGTGCGTACGTGCCCTAGAGAGGTTTATTGTACCTAGTACATATTTGCCGTTGAGAGGCTGATCGTACCTACTGCGTATGTGCTCTGGAGTTGATCGTACCTAGTGCGCAAGTGCTCTAGCTACTTTGATGGTACCCAATAAACAGAGACGTTACCAACAATAATCAGATGACTATTTACTCACATACTCCGCTATGTGACATTTGTTTGAGACGAGGAGTTTTAATTACCACTATTGAGCCAGTGTCGAAAACGTGAGTCAACACCCAGGCAAAGAAAGGAAATAAATTTTGTCACGAAATATTATTTTTCTCGCAGAGAAAAGGAGAATATTTTTGTTTAGAAAAAAGAAATGAGATGAGATGCTGATTCTTAAATATATATATATATATATATATATATATATATATATATATATATATATATATATATATATATATATATATATATATATATATATATATATATATATATGTTAACATCTTAGAGAAAAAAAATTACCGTTTCTTAGAGAGAAATATTATTTCTTGGAAAAAAAAAGTATTTAGAGTGAAATATTATGTTTTATCGAGAGAAATTTTTTCTTAGAAAATAAAATACTTTTTCTTGATAAAGGCTTTTTTTGTTTCTCAGAAATATTAGCGTTTTTCTGAGATAGAGTAGGTTTAATTTATTCTCAGAATAAAAATCTTTGAAT
>NC_091317.1:28403525-28416025 GCF_038502225.1 Cherax quadricarinatus | reverse complement strand
GATGAAAGATGGTTCTGACAGGATAGTTCATGCGTAGCTCTCGTTCACAGTGACGAACTGGTTCTGTCTCCTCGATGGTTTGTATGCCTCTAAAACTCAATACGAGTGACAGTGAGGGAGCTGTTGTAAAATAATATTGCAAACTCGCAGTTTTGGTGCACCAGATTATGTTAGACTAAATATAAATGTAGAGAAATAAAACCACACCTTAAAATGTGCTAGTAAAGGACATTTTTGTTATCTACATGAACTCTAAAATATGCAGGTAGTTTGTTACATATTGTGCTCGCGTATCAAGATCAAGTTTCATCATGAGACTTGCATTACTGCAGTATAATCCGCATTCATCTTTTTGTCATTTCCCTTCCTGTGTGACGAGAAAACACATTGGTGTCGTGTTACGTTGTAGTGTTCCCGGTAGACACCTTTGCCTTGCATTCCTTGTAGTATGACCAGATGACACCTTTGTACCATCTTCTCTTGTAATATAATCTGAAGACACCACTTGTAATATGACCAGAAAATTAATTTATGTTATGTACCATTGCAATATGGCCAGCATATTTCTTTTAATTCTCTTTTAGTATGACCTGAAGGTACCATTAATCGCGTTGAAAATAATACTTCAAAAATCCCCTCGAGATCACTCCTCCTCTTACTGAACAATTTATTTCAGTAGCTTGTAAATGAGATCCATGTTCAAATAGACCTCTCACCATATCCTGGTTACCTTATTATTAAGGCTGGTTGTTGGTATGTAAATTTCTACCCCAGTTATTTGATTTGTCTCCGGATGTTTTTTCTTAGATGCAAGGTATCTTCCTCCCAGGCTCAGATTTCATTCACCGCTGCCTTTGAACGTGCCTTTGAACACGTTCCTCTTCCCAGCGTTTAATACGTTCTTCCTCGCTGTGTTGAACAAATACTGAGGACTCTCGTATTCCGACACTATTTCTCATTTATTCATGTTGCTGTTCCTTTTATAACTAATTTCATTTGGTCTTCATATAAGATATGGAACAAACAGCCGTGCAGAGGAAGGCTTTTCTTGGGCAATATTTTGATCTAGAGATTGAAATGGCCTTAACTATGCCGACAAGTAGGGTAAAAACTCTGCTGTCAAAAGTAAACTTTAATTCATGTGCAAAGTTTCTCTCTAAAGAGAGCGAAATGTGCTCTATAAATGTCTCTTCTAGAAATAAGGGTCTCTTTCACACGAGCATGTTGTTACGTCCTTCACACAAACTCGTAGTTACGCTTGTCTCATGAACTCGTCGTTACGTACCTACCATAAGTTCATATTTACGTCCGTCACATAAGTTCATAGTTACGTCCGTTACACAAACTCATCGTTACATCCATTTCACACGTTTATAATTACGTCCGTCACATAAGTTCATAGTTACTTCCGTCACACAAGCTCATCGTTACGTCCGTCAGAATGAAAATGACACATCACTGACCTTTGACTTTAGTATGTCGGTATTACAACCTAGGATTTCAAATGGCCTGTTATCCCAGGTGTAATGGGAGCAAATAAACACAGTAGAAAAAGTTTAGACTTATATTATCCTTCACCAATTATAACAGCAATATGTACACTATGTACAGTGATAAATATAGTGCACTCCACGGTAAGCAAGGCAGAAATAGAAGCCACAAGATAGCAGACCGTGCTTCAACCAGCTCTAGAGTGGGAATGACAAGGGCAGACAGGAGAGCGGTATCCACATAACCTCTGCGATTGTCAATCCCACCTTCTTATTGGCTAGAACCTGGTCACTAGTTGAACGATGGGGCCCCCATCATCAACTCTTAGCAACCTGGTTCGCTGGTTGGGGGAGATAGCCTGTAAATGAGGGTGTGTCCATGCGCCGAATAAAGGTTACGTACTCTTTGCATGCCACACCCCCACCCCCGAGAAGGCTCAGGATTAGGCTGCCACCTCCCAGTGGTAACCGTGCCGCCATGGCACAAAATAATGGGACCGCCTATCCTCTCCACCATCCAACTCTTAGATAGAGCTCAGCTTTCCTAGTGCCTGAAAGCCAAACCCTAAACTCAGAGTGAGACAGCAGTCAGATAAGCCAACATAGGTCCAAGATACAAGCGGACGGTAGCCCGTATCCCCTCACTAAAAAAAACTCCCACATCAGGGGATAAAAAAAAGAGCTTGAAAGGGGTTACCACAAATACATCCTAACCTAAATAAAATAATAAACTAGACTCTTGACAAAGAGTCTGCCAACACATTTTCTTTGCCGGCAATGTAACGAATTTTGAAGTTATAGGGCTGCAGCCTGAGCGTCCAACGCATAAGCCTTGTGTTGTGATTCTTCATGGCTTGGAGATAGACTAACGGGTTGTGATCACTGTAGACTGTGACCACCTGCGATGTCTGGCCCACATAAACATCGAAATGCTCCAAAGCCATTACCAGCGCGAGGGCTTCTTTTTCAATGGTAGAGTAAGCTCTCTGATGTGGCTGGAACTTAGCTGAAAAGTATGCTACAGGCTGCAACTCCTTGTTCCCGATTTGTAATAGTACCGCCCCAACCCCAGACTCACAAGCATCAACCTGTAATGAAAAAGGTTTGGAGAAGTCTGGAGACAGGAGAATGGGTGCAGAGCACAATAATCTTTTTGCTTTATTAAAAGCAGTGTTACAATCTGACGTCCAATTAAAGGGAACTTTATGACTGGTAAGAGAGGTAAGAGGGGCTACAATATCTGAGAAATTCTTACAGAATCTTCTGTAAAATCCTATCATGCCTAGGAAACGTTGAAGAGATTTCCTATCATGAGGAACTGGATAATCTTTAATCGAAAGAACTTTAGCAAGTTTAGGTGCAACATTACCACTACCTACTTCATGGCCTAGAAAAGTGATAGTGGCCTGGCCAAAGGAAGATTTAGACAAATTAACTGTTAATTGGGAATTCTTAAAGGTCTCAAACAGAGCTTTAAGTCTAAGTAGGTGTTGATCCCAAGTATCAGACACCACAACAATATCATCTAGGTATGCTGCCGTGCCTTCAAGTCCTTTAATAGCCTGATGGACGAGTTTCTGGAATGAAGAGGGGGAATTTTTCATTCCGAAGGGGGTAACTGTATACTGATAATGACCTCCTGGAATCACGAAGGCAGAGATTTCCTTCGCCTTATCTGTCAAAGGTACCTGATAGTAACCTTTAAGGAGATCTAATTTGGACACAAAAGTAGCCTTACCCACAAAGTCAATTACGTCATCCAGACGAGGAAGAGGGTAAGCATCTGTAATTGTGACCTCGTTCACTTTACGGTAGTCTGTGCACATACGAAACCCTCCATCAGCCTTCTTTACTAGGATGCACGGTGAAGCCCATGGACTAGATGACTCCTCCACTAAACCATGTTCTAACAAGAAGTCTACTTCCTGCTGAAGTAGCCTTTGCTTTTCAGGATTAGCTCTGTAGGGGGAGAGTTTAATTGGTTTAGATTTTCCCACATCTACATCATGGTAACCTAACGTACATTTTTTCGGCACATCCGAAAAAATATTAGGATATGACTGTAGAAGCTCAGTTAAATTGGTTGCTTGTATTTCAGATAATCCATCCATTAAAGGGCTAGGATCCTTGAGGAGGACAGAATTGGAAAGTTTAGTATTAATTTCAGAGATAGAGTGCAAAGAGTCAGAGTCGTCCTCAGAGGTAGAGGACAGAGTCATTACTGGGACTTTATCTGGTGTATGAAAGGCCTTGATTTGATTAATGTGGTAAGTTTTTGTTTTTGAGGTCTTACCAATGGGAGCTACCACATAATTTAAATCAGATAATCTACTTACTATCTGCATAGGTCCCGTAAATCTAGCTTTCAAGGTGTGGCCAGGTATAGGTTCCTGCACCAACACCTTGTCTCCTGGATGGAAGGAGCGGAATTGTGCACTTTTGTCATACCTCTGTTTCATCTTACTTTGAGCTATCTTTAGGTTAGCCGTGGCTAACTCACGTGCCACCTGCAACCTTGAAGACGGGTTGTAGAGTGCTGAGCTTACGTCTTCTCCCATCCATCCTTCTTTGAGCACCCGAAGCGGACCTCGTACATTGTGCCCAAAGATCAGCTCAAACGGACTATACCCTGTAGACTCTTGCACCGTCTCTCGTACTGAGAACAGCAACAATGGTAGAGATTCATCCCAATCTGTCGGAAAGTGCATGCAAAAACTTCTCATCATTGTTTTTAATGTTTGGTGGAATCTTTCCAAGGCGCCTTGGGACTGAGGGTGATAGGCAGTGGATAAGTTGTGAATTATCCCTAACCTAGTTAATACTTCCCTAAATGCTTTGGCAGTGAAGTTAGTACCTTGATCACTTTGTATAGTTTTAGGAATGCCAAAACAAGAAATGAATTTTGTTAAAGCTTTGAGAATAGCTTTAGTATTGATACTACGCATTGGGATCGCTTCAGGATATCTGGTTACTTTATCCATAATTGTAAATAAATACTGATTTCCAGACTTTGACTTAGGTAGTGGACCTACACAATCTATAATTAAATCTGCAAAAGGTTCTCCATCAGCAGGTATGGGTTGGAGAGGTGCAGGTTTAATAGAATGTCCAGGTTTTCCAACTTGCTGACATTCTCGGCAACACCTAATATGATTCTTCACATCTTTCTTTAATGTTGGCCAATAAAATTCTTTTGTGATTCTATACAAGGTTTTTGTAATTCCTAAGTGACCTCCTGATGACGTATTATGAGCTATATTTAATATCTGAGGTCTATACTTGGTTGGAACCACTAACCTGTCGTATAATTGCCGGCCCTCTATCTCCTTACCAGTCTCAGTGCATACCAAATAATCATTTTTAACTTCATACTTGACTGGATGACCCAAAGAGGATTTACCCATGGCTGCCTCAAAAGTGAATTTTAACGAAGGGTCCTTACGTTGTTCCTCCCGGAAGGACAGTCCCTCGGGCATGGAAACAGAGACATCTGGCAATCCTGCAACCTGGGAATAGGAAGGCTTGATCGGGGTCTGTTCACTTGATTTACGAGACTCCGGCCGGTGTGTCTCATAAAACAACGTGGCTATTCCGAGATCGGAGTCGTCCAAGGATAGGTCAACATTCTCCCCAGACAACCCTTGGGATGTTGCCCGAGTTATGGCCAACACTGGAGAAGCATTAATCATTATAGGTTCAGGACACGAAGTAACAGTAGTAATGTTATTACCCAGTAATAACATGGCATTTTTCATGGGAAATCCTTTTGAGATACCTACAGTCAAGTACCCAGTGTAATATTTGCACTGTACATAAATTTTATGCAAAGGAACAGAATAAATAGTTCCTCCATAGGCTTCCAATAAAACTGATGAATTCAAGGAAGTATTCTCTGAAAGGGGTAATATTCCTTCTCTGACAAGTGAGCAATATGCTCCAGTATCTCTAAAGGTATTTACTTTAGTTGGTTCTGAGTTTTCCTGAAGGGAAATAAGACTTTCGCAATAATAAGGGGCCATACCTTTTTCTACTTCTCTAGGGGACATGTTACTAGGGATATTAGAGATTTTCCCGATGGGTTGAGGTTTTTGGGGGCAGTTGGAACTGATATGACCTACTTTATTACACCTGAAGCAGACGACAGGCTTGCCCTTTACTCCCTGATGACGTTGCAAGTGGTGTCGTTCTGGCTGGTGCCTCTCTGGATATTGTTGTCGAGATGCTCCATAAGTAGTTTGCCTCTCCGCAGGGGGACCATATGTTGAGAAGCGTGGCTCACCAGGTGACTTGGTTGGATGTCGTAGACGCTCTCCCTCCGGCTGGCACTTCATTCTCCAATGTTGTCGATCTCTGCTCACGCCAGACTGTTGAAAAGAGAGACGGGACCGCTCGGACAAGGAGCGGTTCGTTTCGAAGGTATCAGCCAACCTGGCCGCCTCCAATGCAGTGGTTAAGTCACGATCCTGCAGAAAGACACGAACCTCTGGTCCCACAGACTCCAGCAGGTTATCAATCAGAATAAGCTGCACCAGCTCCTCAAAGTTAGAGACACCACTCGCTTTATACCAGCTGGTAAAAGCTTTGGTTTGCTGTCTCACAAAGTCCACCAGGGATTGACCAAGCTGCCGCCTGTTCAATTTGAAGGTCTTACGATATTTAGCTGGGATACATGTATATGCTCCCAACACTGTGGTCTTCACTACTTGATAATCAGAGAATTCAGCGTCAGTTAATACCGACGTAAATTCCTGTGCCTTACCCAATAATGCTGTATGAACCAACGCTGCCCAGTGCTGTTCCGGCCACCTCAAGGCTCGAGCCTGATTTTCGAAGCTTTCGAAAAATTGCTCTGGTTCGGCCTCATTGAAGCGGGGAACAAGCTGTACTGCTTTTTGTAAACTGAAATCGTTTACAGAATGCGAAAACTGCCTCCTCTCTCTTTCCCTATCAAATTCTTCCCTTGCGAATGCTCTCTGTTCCCTAGTTTGCTCCAGCGTGATTTTTGCCAGCTCAAGTGCCAACGACGCTGATTCACCCTGAGACAACCCAGCTGCACTATACTGACCATTTTGCTCCGTAGGTGTATCATCTTCCTCCTGCGAGAACATAGTAGTTTTTTCCCTAGCTCCCGTAAAGGGAGGAGTTTGATGTGCCATCTCTTCTTCAATAAGTATGTCAGCAATAAGTGAACGCAGTTGCGCAGCTGTGAGAGTGCGTTTATAGGGAATGCCAATGGAACGAGCAATTTGCCAACAACGCTGTAGAGACAATTTAGGTAGGTTATGCAAAGTATATGCCGACACCAGGCGTCTGACTCGTCTAGGTGGCATAAGTTATTCGCTATGCACAGTACGAATACCCCAACGTAACACGTTAATTTGCAGAACACGCTTAGCTATGCACAGTACGATTGCAGAATACGCATACAAGCAAAGCCGACTGCACACAAGATTGACCGTAGCGAAGCGAGCACACTGAACAAGCTAGTAGCGAGCTGCTGAACGATCACACAATAGCAAGGCTGATCATAAGCGACTGACACGCAAAATTTTTAAAGCGAAGCGAAACAGCAAGCTACACAATGTTCCTGCTACAAGCTTCACCCTAAGCTCAACCGTTTCTCTAAGTCCAGCTCTCGGACAGGCTACCCATATTACAACCTAGGATTTCAAATGGCCTGTTATCCCAGGTGTAATGGGAGCAAATAAACACAGTAGAAAAAGTTTAGACTTATATTATCCTTCACCAATTATAACAGCAATATGTACACTATGTACAGTGATAAATATAGTGCACTCCACGGTAAGCAAGGCAGAAATAGAAGCCACAAGATAGCAGACCGTGCTTCAACCAGCTCTAGAGTGGGAATGACAAGGGCAGACAGGAGAGCGGTATCCACATAACCTCTGCGATTGTCAATCCCACCTTCTTATTGGCTAGAACCTGGTCACTAGTTGAACGATGGGGCCCCATCATCAACTCTTAGCAACCTGGTTCGCTGGTTGGGGGAGATAGCCTGTAAATGAGGGTGTGTCCATGCGCCGAATAAAGGTTACGTACTCTTTGCATGCCACAGTCGGGCTAATTACCTGTTGATGCCTTGTCACAACGCAATTATCAACATGATGAGTGAACGAACATTATAATAAACAGCGTTAAAACAATCCCGTATTAACATTAACATGAGCTGATGATTGAAGTAAATAAACAACTTCAAAACAATACCATATTAACATTAACATGGGTTGGTGATTGAGGCAAATAAACAACGTCAAAACAATACTGTATTAACATTAACATTAAGCAAAGTAAGGAAGGTCAAGTAATGTAGTCAAGAAAGTGCCTGAAAAATGAGATGGAATATGTCTCCCCTGACCCTAGATATGCGAATCAATGTTCAGTAGTCAACAGTACTTAGAAAGACGTTAAATTTATGCTATTAGGGACTAGTCGAGCCTAGCACCGCCGAACACATATTTACGCAAAACCCAGCCGAATAGAATGGCATTTAACATCTGCCAGTTCAGCATCACAGCATCCAGCATCTGCCAAGTCTGCATCATGAAATCTATCATTTGTAAGCTCATCATTTCGGCATCATGAAAACCAACGTCTCTCAGGCCAGCAACATACAACCACCATCTACTGTGACAGCTCTAGACTTGTACAATTGCTAGAAATAAAAAAAATAACTCCTCTGGAAAGGATACAGGTGCAAAGCAATTAAAGTTTACAATGTACCTGTCCCTTCTTCAGTACCGTTAGCAGTTCGCCTTTGTATTCGATTCCGTACTTTCATAAAATATATAATCTAACAAACATTTTTCTTAAAAAGTCAAACACCAAAATGGTCGGTATACTTTTTTTAGCCCGTCTCTGTCTGAATACATTTTCTTCGCATCTGTATCCTACCCAAATCCTTCTTTTCCCCCTTTTCTTCCTCCCGTTTTTTGCCATTCCCGTGGTCAACAAAACCTTACAAAAACTCCCAATACAACTTTTACACAACAATCTTATTCCATTAAAACTTTCTCATTGTTTGTAGCTGGATGAAGCAGCGATATTGGGGGCAACTAGTGAAGACCGTTTAACAAGGTGTCAGAAGGACGCAATAAAGCTAATATAAGGCTAACCCTGCGATCAATGCCTGGTATTGGTTCCCAGGTTCCCAGGGAATCCGGCCTCAATCTTTCTTACATCATGTGAATCATTCATGACTGTGTACAGAGTGCCTGGGTGATATTTCTTTATAGGTGGTGTATCTCTTTACCTTTATATTATTTCACCTTAAAATTAAATATTTATTTATTCCTATATCATGACTATCCGATAAAATTGATAAGTTGAACAAAGAAAAGTAAAAAATAAAATACTGATGAAAGACAAAAGAGGTTTTCAGTAATCAAGTAAATATTCAAAAATGTAACCAAAAAAATACTGAGCCACTCTGTTATAGAAAGGCCGCGAAACTCTACACACAAAAGTAGACTTTTTCATGACCACACATTTATAAATTTACAAAATCTTCCACTATTTTTTTCGAGGCAGCTCATTTCCTATAGAACTTCAATGAATTTTCTCCATTTTCAACTTTTATTGGAACCAAAAACCCTATATATTCATGACTGCCACCCATCTCACTATAGCTTAGATTACATTCAAAATTACTCCTCTCTTGTTCAGTTTTAGTGAAGGTAGTTCAGTAAGGAATTTTATACATATTAACATCATTATCCTGTTAGCAGAGTAAACTGAAAAGGAAAGAGAAAAGGGATAGCACCTGTTTCAATCCTAATGTTTATATAAAATATGTATCGATACTAAAGACACCAACAATTTTTTTTATTTTCTGAAAGCTCACTGATTCTGACCGATTGACTGACTAACTTCCTGACTGACTCTGACTCTCTCTCTCTCTCTCTCTCTCTCTCTCTCTCTCTCTCTCTCTCTCTCTCTCTCTCTCTCTCTCTCTCTCTCTCAAACTATATTGCTGATCGTGTTTTTATGTGCAAGTTAACAGAAACATCTGCATCACATTACAGATGTTGGCCAAGCAAAGCCAAGCAACAACACAGTAAGCCTCCTCGTCCATGAAGTCTACTTCAGACTTCCAGAAAACATAAACTGGACCATCAGCGACTCTGTGGCTTAACACTTTTCTCTCCGTACCATTCACCCTGGGTTAGTATATCCTTCCCTTCCGGCTTGCGGTGTTATGTGGATTGAAAATTCAAACAGGGATCAAATATGATCCACCTGGTATGAACATTATCATACTGAAGTGACTCCAGGGATAGAAGGGGTTAGGGAAATGCAAGCTCCAATACACACAGACACACACAGACACACAGACACACACACACACACACACACACATACACACACACACACACACACACACACACACACACACACACACACACACACACTACCACACACACTACCACACACACTACCACACACACTACCACACATACTACCACACACACTACCACACACACTACCACACATACTACCACACACACACACACACACACACACACACACACACACACACACACACACACACACACACACACACACCAGCAAGTGGTGGATGAGGTACATATAACCAAGGAGGAGGTGAAGAAGCTGCTATGCGAACTTGACACTTCAAAGGCGGTGGGACCAGACAACATCTCTCCATGGGTCCTTAAAGAGGGAGCAGAGATATTGTGTGAGCCATTAACAAAGATCTTCAACACATCATTTGAAACTGGGCAACTCCCTGAGGTATGGAAAATGGCAAATGTAGTCCCAATTTTTAAAAAGGGAGACAGACATGAGGCACTAAACTACAGACCTGTATCACTAACGTGTATAGTATGCAAGGTCATGGAGAAGATCATCAGGAGGAGAGTGGTGGGGCACCTGGAAAGAAACAAGTGTATAATTGACAACCAGCACGGTTTCAGGGAAGGAAAATCCTGTTCACAAACCTACTAGAGTTTTATGACAAGGTGACAGAAGTAAGACAAGAGAGAGAGGGGTGGATCGACTGCGTATTTTTGGACTGCAAGAAGGCCTTCGACACAGTTCCTCACAAGAGGTTACTGCAAAAGCTAGAGGACCAGGCACACATAACAGGAAAGTCACTGCAATGGATCAGAGAATATCTGACAGGGAGGCAACAACGAGTCATGGTACGCGATGAGGTGTCAGAGTGGGCGCCTGTGACAAGCGGGGTTCCACAGGGGTCAGTCCTAGGACCTGTGCTGTTCTTGGTATACGTGAACGACATAACGGAAGGGATAGACTCAGAAGTGTCCTTGTTTGCATATGATGTGAAGTTAATGAGAAAAATCAAATCGGACGAGGATCAGGCAGGACTACAAAGAGACCTGGACAGGCTACAAGCCTGGTCCAGCAACTGGCTCCTTGAATTTAACCCTGCCAAATGCAAAGTCATGAAGATTGGGGAAGGGCAAAGAAGACCGCAGACACAATATAGTATAGATGGCCAAAGACTGCAAACCTCACTCAAGGAAAAAGATCTGGGGGTGAGTATAACACCGAGCATATCTCCTGAGGCGCACATCAATCAGATAACTGCTGCAGCATACGGGCGCCTGGCAAACCTACGGATAGCGTTCCGATACCTCAGTAAGGATTCGTTTAAGACTCTGTATACCATCTACGTCAGGCCCATACTGGAGTATGCAGCACCAGTTTGGAATCCACACCTAGTCAAGCACGTCAAGAAATTAGAGAAAGTGCAAAGGTTTGCAACAAGACTAGTCCCAGAGCTACGGGGATTGTCCTATGAAGAAAGGTTGAGGGAAATCGGTCTGACGACACTGGAGGCCAGGAGGGTCAGGGGAGACATGATAACGACATATAAAATACTGCGCGGAATAGACGAGGTGGACAAAGACGGGATGTTCCAGAGATGGGACACAGACACAAGAGGTCACAATTGGAAGTTGAAGACTCAGATGAATCAAAGGGATGTTAGGAAGTATTTCTTCAGTCATAGAGTAGTCAGGCCATGGAATAGCCTAGAAAGTGATGTGGTGGAGGCAGGGACCATACATAGTTTTAAGGCGAGGTATGATAGAGCTCATGGGGCAGGGAGAGAGAGGACCTAGTAGCAATCAGCGAAGAGGCGGGGCCAGGAGCTGTGAATCGACCCCTGCAACCACAAATAGGTGAGTACAAATAGGTGAGTACACACACTACCACACACACTACCACACACACTACCACACACACTACCGCACACACACACACACACACACACACACACACACACACACACACACACACACACACACACACACACACACACACACACACGTACTCATATACAACAGGCCTAGTGTCTAATCGACATGTGCCTAGGACAAAATGGTAACTAACACACATACATACTCAGAGAATAATGGCGATCATGACCATAACACGCAAAATGCAGACTGACGTAAGCAAGACAGAGAGAGAGAGAGAGAGAGAGAGAGAGAGAGAGAGAGAGAGAGAGAGAGAGAGAGAGAGAGAGAGAGAGAGAGAGAGAGGGAGGGAGAGAGAGAAAAGAAAGGGGGAAGGATAAAGAAAGGATAGTGGCTAGATAAACAGAATAAAAAAGACCAAAAGAACAAAAAAAGCTTATACGTAGGAGAAAATACATAACAAAAGAACATGACTGAATATTTCGCATGTACATGAGCCACAGGATATCAGAAAACACTTTTTCAATTCCTTATTTATTACGGAAAATGTTTTTTTTTTCTCACCATTTATAAGAAAACTGCTTCGAGGCTACACATGGTAAATAATGTTTGTGTAGGATTTTTAAATGAGATGAGGTAGGTAGCAGCTCTAGTTTGTCAAATAAGGTATTATTATATCTTGCCTTTCCATTTTAACACCGCTGCGTAAATAAAAGAAATAGAATGATTTGAACAGACACACCATAGAAGCTGATTCTACAGATGGACAACGAAATACATTTGAAAGAGGAGTTTTAGGTATTTT